>NW_025791245.1:0-134917 GCF_907164935.1 Osmia bicornis bicornis | reverse complement strand
CTGTGGGAGATGATCAGTATATTACATTATATCTAATGTAGATATAATAACGATATTGCTATTAAATGTACATTGGTCTGTGGGATTAAATCAGTATATTAAATTTCATCTGATGCAGATATAGTAATAATGATATTGTTATTAAATATATATTACATATCTAATGTAGATATAGTAATAACGAAAATGTCATTATATGTACATTGATCTGTGGGATTAAATCAGTGTATTAAATTACATCTGATGTAGATATATTAATAATGGTATTGTTATTAAATGTACATTGGTCTGTGGGATTAGATCAGTATATTAAATTTCATCTGATGTAGATATAGTAATGATATTGTTATTAAATGTATATTACATATCTGATGTAGATATAGTAATAACGATACTGCCATTATATGTACATTGATCGGTGGGAAGGTATCAGTATATTACATTGTATCCAATGTAGATATAGTAATAATGATATTGTTATTAAATGTACATTTGTCTGTGGGATTAAATCAGTCTATTAAATTTCATCTGATGTAGATATAGTAATAATGATATTGTTATTGAATGTATATTACATATCTAATGTTGATATAGTAATAAGGATACTGTTATTATATGTATATTGATCTGTGGGAAGGTATCAGTATATTACATTATATCTATTGTAGATATAGTAATAACGAAACTGTTGTTATATGTACATTGATCTGTGGGAAGGTATCAGTACATTACATTGTATCCAATGTAGATATAGTAATAATGATATTGTTATTAAATGTACATTGGTCTGTGTGATTTAATCAGTATGTTACATTACATCTGATGTAGATATAGTAATAATGATATTGATATTAAATGTATATTACATATCTAATGTAGATATAGTAATAACGATACTGCCATTATATGTACATTGATCGGTGGGGAGGGATCATTATATTACATAATATCTAATGCAGATATAGTAATAATGATATTGTTATTAAATGCATATTACATATCTAATGTAGATATAGTAATAACGATACTGTAAGTATATGTACATTTATCTGTTGGAAGGTATCAGTATATTATATTGTATCTAATGTAGATATAGTAATAACGAAACTGTTATTATATGTACATTGATCTGTGGGAAGGGATTAGTATATTACATTATATCTAATGTTAATATAGTAATGACGATAATGTTACAATCTGTGCATTGATCTGTGGGAAGTGGTCAGTATATTAAATTACATCTGATGTAGATATAGTAATAATGGTATTGTTATTAAATGTACATTGATCTGTGGGATTAAATCAGTATATTACATTACATCTGATGTAGATATAGTAATAATGATATTGTTAATAAATGTATATTACATATCTAATGTAGATATAGTAATGACGATACTGTTATTACATGTACATTAATCTGTGGGAAGGTATCAGTATATTACATTATATTTAATTAGATATAGTAATAACGAAACTGTTATTATATGTACATTGACCTGTGGGATTAAATCAGTATATTAAATTACAACTGATGTAGATATAGTAATAACGAAACTGTTATTATATGTACATTGATCTGTGGGAAGGGATTAGTATATTACATTATATCTAATGTTAATATAGTAATGACGATAATGTTACAATCTGTGCATTGATCTGTGGGAAGTGGTCAGTATATTAAATTACATCTGATGTAGATATAGTAATAATGGTATTGTTATTAAATGTACATGGATCTGTGGGGATTAAATCAGTATATTACATTACATCTGATGTAGATATAGTAATAATGATATTGTTAATAAATGTATATTACATATCTAATGTAGATATAGTAATGACGATACTGTTATTACATGTACATTGATCTGTGGGAAGGTATCAGTATATTACATTATATTTAATGTAGATATAGTAATAACGAAACTGTTATTATATGTACATTGACCTGTGGGATTAAATCAGTATATTAAATTACAACTGATGTAGATATAGTAATAATGGTATTGTTATTAAATGTACATTGGTCTGTGGGATTAAATCAGTATATTAAATTACATCTGATGTAGATATAGTAATAATGGTATTGTTATTAAAAGTACATTGGTGTGTGGGATTAAATCAGTATATTAAATTTCGTCTGATGTAGATATAGTAATAATGATATTGTTATTAAATGTATATTATATATCTAATGTAGATATAGTAATAACGATACTGTTATTATATGTACATTGATCTGTGGGGTTAAATCAGTATATTAAATTACATCTGATGTAGATATAGTAATAACGGTATTGTTATTAAATGTACATTGGTCTGTGGGATTAAATCAGTATATTAAATTTCATCTGATGTAGATATAGTAATAATCGTATTGTTATTAAATGTACATTGGTCTGTGGGATTAAATCAGTATATTAAATTTCATCTGATGTAGATATAGTAATAATGGTATTGTTATTAAATGTATATTACATATCTAATACAGATATAGTAATAACGATACTGTTATTATATGTTCATTGATCTGTGGGAAGGTATCAGTATATTGCAGTAGATCTAATGTGGATACAGTAATAACGATACTGTTATTAAGTGTTTATTACGTATCTAATGTAGATAGAGTAATGACGATAATGATACAATCTGTGCATTGATCTGTGGGAAGTGATCAGTATATTACATTATATCCAATGTAGATATAGTATGAATGATACTGGTATTCAATGTAGATTGATCGGTGGGAAGGAATCAGTATATTGCAGTAGATCTAATGTAGATACAGTAATAACGACACTGTTATTAAAAGTTTACTACGTATCTAATGTAGATATAGTAATGACGATAATGATACAATCTGTGCATTGATCGGTGGGAAGTTATCAGTATATTACATTATATCTAATGAAGATCTAGTAATAATGATATTCTTATTAAATGTATATTACATATCTAACGTAGATATAGTAATAACGATACCGTTATTATATGTACATTGATCTGTGGGAAGGTGTCAGTATATTACATTATATCTATTGTAGATATAGTAATAACGATATTGCCATTATATGTACATTGATCGGTGGGAAGGGATCATTATATTACACTATATCTAATGTAGATATAGTAATAATAATATTGTTGTTAAATGTACTTTGGTCTGTGGGAAGGTATCAATATATTACATTATATCTAATGTAGATATAGTAATAACGAAACCGTTATTATATGTACATTGATCTGTGGGGTTAAATCAGTATATTAAATTACATGTGATGTAGATATAGTAATAACGGTATTGTTATTAAATGTACATTGGACTGTGGGATTAAATCAGTATATTAAATTTCATCTGATGTACATATAGTAATAATGATATTGTTATTAAATGTATATTACATATCTAATGTAGATATAGTAATAACAATACTGTTATTATATGTGCATTGATCTGTGGGAAGGTATCAGTATATTACATTATATCCAATGTAGATATAGTAATAACGAAACTGTTATTATATGTACATTGATCGGTGGGAAGGGATAAGTATATTACATTATATCTAATGTAGATATAGTAATAATGATATTGTTACCAAAATTACATTGATCTGTGGGAAGGGATCAGTATATTACATTATATCCAATGTAGATATAGTATAAATGATACTGTTATTCAATGTACATTGATCTGTGGGAAGGAATCAGTATATTGCAGTAGATCTAATGTAGATATAGTAATCACGATACTGTCATTAAGTGTTTATTACATATCTAATATAGATATAGTAATGACGATAATGTTACAATCTGTGCATTGATCTGTGGGAAGTGATCAGTATATTGCAGTAGATCTAATTGTAGATATAGTAATAACTATACTGTCATTAAGTGTTTATTACATATCTAATATAGATATAGTAATGACGATAATGATACAATCTGTGCATTGATCTGTGGGAAGTGATCAGTATATTACATTATATCTACTGAAGATATAGTAATAATGATATTGTTATACAATGTACATTGGTCTGTGAGATTAAATCAGTATATTAAATTACATCTGATGTAGATATATTAATAATGGTATTGTTATTAAATGTACATTGGTCTGTGGAATTAAATCAGTATATTAAATTACATCTGATGTAGATATAGTAATAATGATATTGTTATTAAATGTATATTACATATCTAGAGTAGATATAGTAATAACGATACTGCAATTATATGTACATTGATCTGTGGGATTGTATCAGTATATTACATTATGTCTAATGTAGATAGAGTAATAATGGTATTGTTATTAAATGTACATTGGTCTGTGGGATTAAATCAGTATATTAAATTTCATCTGATGTAGATATAGTAATAATGATATTGTTATAAAATGTATATTACATATCTAATGTAGATATAGTAATAACGGTACTGTTATTATATGTACATTGATCTGTGGGAAGGGATCAGTATATTGCATTATATCTAATGTAGATATAGTAATAACGAAACTGTTATTATATGTACATTGATCTGTGGGACGGGATCAGTATATTGCATTATATCTAATGTAGATATAGTAATAACGAAACTGTTATTATATGTACATTGATCTGTGGGAAGGGTTCAGTATATTGCATTACATCTGATATGGATATGGTAATAATGGTATTGTTATTAAATAGATATTACATATTTAATGTAGATATAGTAATAACGATACTGTTATTATATGTACATTGATCTGTGGGAAGGTATCAGTATATTACATTATATCTAATGTAGATATGGTAATAATGATGTTGTTACCAAAACTACATTGATCTGTGGGAAGGGATCAGTATATTACATTATATCCAATGTAGATATAGTATAAATGATACTGGTATTCAATGTACATTGATCGGTGGGAAGGAATCAGCATATTGCAGTAGATCTACAGTAGATATAGTAATAACGTTACTGTTATTAAGTGTTTATTACATATATAATGTATATATAGTAATGACGATAATGTTACAATCTGTGCATCGATCTGTAGGAAGTGATCAGTATATTACATTATATCTAATGTGGATATAGTAATAACGCAACTGATATTGTATGTACATTGATCTGTGGGATTAAATCAGTATTTTAAATTACATCTGATGTAGATATAGTAATAATGGTAATGTTATTAAATGTACATTGGACTGTGGGATTAAATCAGTATATTAAACTTCATCTGATGTAGATATAGTAACAATGATATTGTTATTAAATGTATATTACGTATCTATGTAGATATAGTAATAACGAAACTGTTATTATATGTACATTGATCTGTGGGAAGGGATCAGTATATTACATTATATCTAATGTAGATATAGTAATAATGATATTGTTATTAAATATATATTACATATCTAATGTAGATGTAGTAATAACGATACTGCCATTATATGTACATTGATCGGTGGGAAGGGATCATTATATTACACTATATCTAATGTAGATATAGTAATAATAATATTGTTATTAAATGTACATTGGTCTGTGGGAAGGTGTCAATATATTACATTATATCTAATGTAGATATAGTAATAACGAAACTGTTATTATATGTACATTGATCTTTGGGGTTAAATCAGTATATTAAGTTACATCTGATGTAGATATAGTAATAACGGTATTGTTATTAAATGTACATTGATCTGTGGGAAGGCATCAGTATATTACATTATAACCAATGTAGATATAGTATAAATGGTACTGTTATTCAATGTACATTGATCTCTGGGAAGGATTCAGTATATTGCAGTAGATCTAATGTAGATATAGTAATAACGATACTGTTATGAAGTGTTGATTACGTATCTAATGTAGATAAACTAATGACGATAATGTTACAATCTTGCATCGATCTGTGGGAAGTGATCAGTATATTACATTATATCTAATTAAGATATAGTAATAATGATATTGTTATTAAATGTACATTGATCTGTGGGCAGGGATCAGTATATTGCATTACATCTGATATAGATGTGGTAATAATGGTATTGTTAGTAAATGTGGATTGGCCTGTGGGATTAAATCAGTATATTAAATTTCATCTGATGTAGATATAGTAATAATGATATTGTTATTAAATGTATATTACATATCTAATGTAGATATAGTAATAATGATATTGTTATTAAATGTATATTATATATCTAATGTAGATATAGTAATAACGATACTGTTATTATATGTACACTGATCTGTGGGAAGGTATCAGTATATTACATTATATCTAATGTAGATATTGTAATAATGATGTTGTTACCAAAACTACATTGAACTGTGCGAAGGCACCAGTATATTACATTATATCCAATGTAGATATAGTATTAATGATACTGTTATGCAATGTACATTGATCTGTGGGAAGGAATCAGTATATAGCAGTAGATCTAATGCAGATATAGTAATAACGATACTGTTATTTAGTGTTTAGTACATATCTAATGTAGATATAGTAATGACGATAATGTTACAATCTGTGCATTGATCTTCGGGAAGTGATCAGTATATTACATTATATCTAATGAAGATATAGTAATATGTAATTGTTATTAAATGTACATTGGTCTATGGCAATGAATCAGTATATTAAATTTCATCTGATGTAGATATAGTAATAATGATATTGTTATTAAATGTATATTACATATCTAATGTAGATACAGTAATAACGATACTGCCATTATATGTACATTGATCTGTGGAAAGGTATCAGTATATTGCAGTAGATCTAATGTAGATACAGTAATAACGATACTGTTATTAAGTGTTTATTACGTATCTAGTGTAAATAGAGTAATGACGATAATGATACAATCTGTGCATTGAGCTGTGGGAAGTGATCAGTATATTACATTATATCCAATGTAGATATAGTATAAATGATACTGGTATTCAATGTACATTGATCGGTGGGAAGGAATCAGTATATTGCAGTAGATCTAATGTAGATACAGTAATAACGACATTGTTATTAATTGTTTACTATGTATCTAATGTAGATATAGTAATGACGATAATGATACAATCTGTGCATTGATCGGTGGGAAGTGATCAGTATATTACATTATATCTAATGAAGATATAGTAATAATGATATTGTTATTAAATGTACATTGGCCTGTGGGAATAAATCAGTATAATAAGTTTCATCTGATGTAGATATAGTAATAGTGATATTGTTATAAAATATATATTACATATCTAATGTAGATATAGTAATAACGATACTGTCATTAAGTGTTTATTACGTATCTAATGTAGATATAGTAATGACGATAATGTTATAATCGGTGCATTGATCTGTGGGAAGTGATCAGTATATTACATTATATCTAATGAAGATATAGTAATAATGATATTGTTATTAAATGTACATTGGTCTGTAGGAATAAATCAGTATATTACATTACATCTGATGTAGATATAGTAGCAATGATATTGTTATTAAATGTATATTACATATCTAGAGTAGAGATAGTAATAACGGTACTGTTATTATATGTACATTGATCTGTGGGAAGGTATCAGTATATTACATTATATCTATTGTAGATATAGTAATAACGAAACTGTTATTATATGTACATTGATCTGTGGAAAGGGATCAGTATATTACATTATACCTAATGTAGATATAGTAATGACGATAATGTTACAATCTGTGCATTGATCTGTGGGAAGGAATCAGTATATTGCAGTAGATCTAATGTACATATAGTAATAACGATACTGTTATGAAGTGTTGATTACGTATCTAATGTAGATACAGTAATGACGATAATGTTACAATCTTGCATCGATCTGTGGGAAGTGATCAGTATATTACATTATATCTAACTAAGATATAGTAATAATGATATTGTTATTAAATGTACATTGATCTGTGGGAAGGGATCAGTATATTGCGTTACATCTGATATAGATACGGTAATAATGGTATTGTTAGTAAATGTACATTGGCCTGTGGGATTAAATCAATATACTAAATTTCATCTGATGTAGATATAGTAATAATGATATTGTTATTAAATGTATATTACATATCTTATGTAGATATAGTAATAACGAAGCTGTTATTATATGTACATTGATCTGTGGGATTAAATCAGTATATTAAGTTACATCTGATGTAGATATAGTAATAATGATATTGTGATTAAATGTATATTACATATCTAATGTAGATATAGTAATAACGATACTGTTATTATATGTACAGTGATCTGTGGGAAGGTATCAGTATATTACATTATATCTAATATAGATATAGTAATAACGAAACTGTTATTATATGTACATTGATCTGTGGGAAGGTATCAGTATATTGCAGTAGATCTAATGTAGATACAGTAATAACGATACTGTTATTAAGTGTTTATTACGTATCTAATGTAGATATATTAAATGACGATAATGAATACATCTGTGCTTGATCGGGTGTGACGTGATTCATAATTATTCTATGTAATGAGATATAGTAATAATGATCTTGTTTTATTAAAGTACTTGGCCTGTGGAATAAATCAGTATAATAAATTTCATCTGATGGTAATATAGTAATAGTGATATTTATAAAATATATATTACATATATAATGTAGATATAGTAATTAACGGTAACTGTTATTATATGTACATTGATCTGTGGGGAAGGTATCAGTTATTACATATATCATTGTAGATATAGTAATAACGAAACTTGTTGTATTAATGTACATTGATCTGTGGAAAGGGATCAGTATAATTACAGTATACCTAATGTAGATTATTTTACGCTAATGTACAACTGTGGCATTGATCTGTGGGAAATGATGAGTAGATTCATTAGACTAACTGAAGATATAGTAATAATGATATTGTTATACAATGTACATTGGTCTGTGGGATTAAATCAGTATATTAAATTACATCTGATGTAGATATATTAATAATGGTATTGTTATTAAATGTACATTGGTCTGTGGGATTAAATCAGTATATTACATTACATCTGATGTAGATATAGTAATAATGATATTGTTATTAAATGTATATTTCATATCAAATGTAGATATAGTAATAACGATACTGCCATTATATGTAAATTGATCGGTGGGAAGCTATCAGTATATTACATTATATCTAATGTAGATATAGTACTAACGAAACTGTTATTATATGTACATTGATCTGTGGGAATGGATCAGTATATTACATTGTATCTAATGTAGATATAGTAATATTGATATTGTTACCAAAATTACATTGATCTGTGGGAAGGGATCAGTATATTTCATTATAACCAATGTCGATATAGTATAAATGATACTGTGTTTCAATGTACATTGATCTGTGGGAAGGAATCAGTATATTGCAGTAGATCTAATGTAGGTATAATAATAACCATCCTGTTATTAAGTGTTTATTACATATCTAATGTAGATATAGTAATAACGATACTGTTATTATATGCACAGTGATCTGTGGGAAGGTATCAGTATATTACATTATATCTAATATAGATATAGTAATAACGAAACTGTTATATGTACATTGATCTGTGGGAAGGTATCAGTATATTGCAGTAGATCTAATGTAGATACAGTAATAACGATACTGTTATTAAGTGTTTATTACGTATCTAGTGTAGATAGAGTAATGACGATAATGATACAATCTGTGCATTGAGCTGTGGGAAGTGATCAGTATATTACATTATATCCAATGTAGATATAGTATAAATGATACTGGTATTCAATGTACATTGATCGGTGGGAAGGAATCAGTATATTGCAGTAGATCTAATGCAGATACAGTAATAACGACATTGTTATTAAGTGTTTACTATGTATCTAATGTAGATATAGTAATGACGATAATGATACAATCTGTGCATTGATCGGTGGGAAGTGATCAGTATATTACATTATATCTAATGAAGATATAGTAATAATGATATTGTTATTAAATGTACATTGGCCTGTGGGAATAAATCAGTATAATAAATTTCATCTGATGTAGATATAGTAATAATGATATTGTTATTAAATATATATTACACATCTGATGTAGATATAGTAATAACGATCCTGCCATTATATGTACATTGATCGGTGGGAAGGGATCATTATATTACATTATACCTAATGTAGATATAGTAATAATGATATTGCTATTAAATGTACATTGGTCTGTGGTAATAGATCAGTATATTACATTACATCTGATGTAGATGTAGCAATAATGATATAGTTATTAAATGTATATTACATATCTAATGTAGATATAGTAATAACGATACTGCCATTATATGTACATTGATCGGTGGAAAGGGATCATTATATTACATTATATCTAATGTACATATAGTAATAATGATATTGTTATTAAATGTATATTACATATCTAATGTAGATATAGTAATAACGAAACCGTTATTATATGTACATTGATCTGTGAGAAGGGATCAGTTCATTACATTATATCTAATGTTGATATAGTAATAATGATATTGTTACCAAAATTACCATGATCTGTGGGAAGGCATCAGTATATTACATTATATCCAATGTAGATATAGTATAAAAGATACTGTTATTCAATCTACATTGATCTGTGGGAAGTAATCAGTATATTGCAGTAGGTCTAATGTAGATAAAGTAAGAACGATACTGTCATTAAGTGTATATTACGTATCTAATGTAGATATAGTATTGACGATAATGTTACAGTCTGTGCATTGATCTGTGGGAAGTGGTCAGTATATTACATTATATCTAATGAGGATATAGTAATAATGATATTGTTATTAAATGTACATTCGTCTGTGGAAGTAAATCAGTATATTACATTACATCTGAGGTGGATATAGTAATAATGATATTGTTATTAAATGTACATTACATATCTAATGTAGATATAGTAATAACGAAACTGTTGTTATATGTACATTGATCTGTAAGAAGGGATCAGTTCATTACATTATATCTAATGTTGATATACTAATAATGATATTGTTACCAAAATTACATTGATCTGTGCGAAGGCATCAGTATATTACATTACATCCAATGTAGATATAGTAATTAACGATACTGTTATGCAATGTACATTGATCTGTGGGAAGGATCAGTATATTGCAGTAGATCTAATGTAGATATAGTAATAACGATACTGTTATTAAATGTACATTGGTCTGTGGGATTAAATCAGTATATTACATTACATCGATGTAGATATATTAATAATGATATTGTTATTAAATGTATATTACATATCAAATGTAGATATATAATAACGATACTGCCATTATATGTACGTTGATCGGTGGGAAGGGATCATTATATTACATTACATCTAAATTAGATATAGTAATAATGATATTGTTATAAATGTATATTACATTATATCCACTGTCGATCTAGTAATCCTGATATTGGTACCAAATACATTGATCTGTGGAAGGAGGCAGTATATACATTATACCCCAATGTAGATGTAGTATATAATTATACTGTAATTCAATGTACATTGATCTGTGGAAGAATCAGTATATTGCAGTAGATCTACTGTAGATATAGTAATAACGGACACTGTTATTAAGTGTTTATTACCTATCTACTGTCGATATAGTAATGACGATAATGTTACAATCTGTGCATTGATCTGTGGACGTGATCAGAATATTACATTTTATCTAATGAAGATATAGTAATAATGATATTGTTATTAAATGTACATTGGTCTGTGGAAGTAAATCAGTATATTACATTACATCTGAGGTGGATATAGTAATAATGATATTGTTATTAAATCTACATTACATATCTAATGTAGATATAGTAATAACGAAACTGTTGTTATATGTACATTGATCTGTGAGAAGGGATCAGTTCATTACATTATATCTAATGTTGATATACTAATAATGATATTGTTACCAAAATTACATTGATCTGTGCGAAGGCATCAGTATATTACATTATATCCAATGTAGATATAGTATTAATGATACTGTTATGCAATGTACATTGATCTGTGGGAAGGAATCAGTATATTGCAGTAGATCTAATGTAGATACAGTAATAACGAAACTGTTATTATATGTACATTGGTCTGTGGGAACAAATCAGTATATTACATTACATCTGATGTAGATATATTAATAATGATATTGTTATTAAATGTATATTACATATCAAATGTAGATATAGTAATAATGATACTGCCATTATATGTACGTTGATCGGTGGGAAGGGATCATTATATTACATTACATCTAATTTAGATATAGTAATAATGATATTGTTATTAAATGTATATTACATTATATCCAATGTAGATATAGTAATAATGATATTGTTACCAAAATTACATTGATCTGTGGGAAGGGAGCAGTATATTACATTATATCCAATGTAGATGTAGTATAAATGATACTGTTATTCAATGTACATTGATCTGTGGGAAGGAATCAGTATATTGCAGTAGATCTAATGTAGATATAGTAATAACGACACTGTTATTAAGTGTTTATTACATATCTAATGTAGATATAGTAATGACGATAATGTTACAATCTGTGCATTGATCTGTGGGAAGTGATCAGTATATTGCATTATATCTAATGTAGATATAGTAATAACGAAACTGTTATTATATGTACATTGATCTGTGGGATGGGATCAGTATATTACATAATATCTAATGTAGATATAGTAATAACGAAACTGTTATTGTATGTACATTGATCTGTGGGAAGGGATCAGTATATTGCATTATATCTAATGTAGATATAGTAATAACGAAACTGTTATTATATGTACATTGATCTGTGGGACGGGATCAGTATATTGCATTATATCTAATGTAGATATAGTATAACGAACTGTTATTATATGTACATTGGATCTGTGGGAAGGAATCAGTATTATGCATTACATCTGATAGTAGATATGAGTAATAATGGTATGTTATTAAATGTATATTACATATTATGTAGATATAGTAATAACGATACTGTCATTATATGTACTTGATCTGTGTGAAGGGATCAGTATATTGCATTATATACTAATGTAGATATAGTAATAACGAAACTGTATTATATGTACATTGTCCTGTGGGAAGGATCAGTATGTTGCATTACATCTGATATAGATATGGTAATAATGGTATGTGTTAGTAAATGTACATTGGCCCTGTGGGATTAAATCAGTATATTAAATTTCATCTGAGGTAGATATAGTAATAAGGATATTGTTATTAAATGTATATTCATATCTAATGTAGATATAGTAATAACGAATCCTGTTATTATATGTACAGTGATCTGTGGGAAGGTATCAGTATATTACATTGTATCTAATATAGATATAGTAATAACGAAACTGTTATTATATGTACAAAGATCTGTGGGAAGGTATCAGTATATTGCAGTAGATCTAATGTAGATACAGTAATAACGATACTGTTATTAAGTGTTTATTACGTATCTAGTGTACATAGAGTAATGACGATAATGATACAATCTGTGCATTGAGCTGTGGGAAGTGATCAGTATATTACATTATATCCAATGTAGATATAGTATAAATGATACTGGTATTCAATGTACATTGATCGGTGGGAAGGAATCAGTATATTGCAGTAGATCTAATGTAGATACAGTAATAACGACATTGTTATTAAGTGTTTACTATGTATCTAATGTAGATATAGTAATGACGATAATGATACAATCTGTGCATTGATCGGTGGGAAGTGATAAGTATATTACATTATATCTAATGAGGATATAGTAATAATGATATTGTTTGCGACGACAGCCGCGGATCGGCGTCGCGCATCGCGGACCCCCACCGCGGCGGCCTCCCCACTCCCGCGAGCGAGGCTATAAGTATGATCGATCGACGCGTGGATCGATGAGTTGCCTCGGGGCCTCGGCCCCGAGCAGACCTCCCAGGAGGTCGGACCGGAGCACCGGCAGACTCGACGTTGCGGTTTGTCCCGACGACGAGTTCACCGGCAGTCGGCTCGTGACGTACGTCACGAGCTGGCAGCTCCCAATCGGTCCAGCAGCCGTAGGCGCCTAGCTTCGTCAGTCCCGAGGTTTGACCCAGGATGACCAAACTAGTGCGCGCCCGTAACATCCGCCGGTTTGTCCGCGGGGTTCCAGGCGCTAGCTTACACGGCACCGCATCCGGCCTATGGCAACCGATTCCGTCCCGTCCCGAGGCTTGACCCAGGGCGAGCCAGGATTGGTCGTCGCCTCGTTCACTGTTAGGTTTGACCACGGTGTACGAGGAGACAAGCCGCGTCAGGCAAGCGGGCAGCAACTCCACCGCAGCGCGAAACACCGCAGCGCGAATTTCAAATAAAGACCGGCGGCCCGAATGGGCCATCCCCGCTCCTAGCCTCCAGCGACTCCGCGTTTCACGCGTACACCGAACACCGCGTTTCTCTCTCTCGTTCGCGTTCGCGCTCCGCGCCGCGCTCTCACTCCGCGCCGTAACAAGTAAGACCGCGTAGCGACAGCTACGACCCGCGCTAGGTTAAGACCGCGTAGCGACGGCTACGACCGGCGTTAGTTAGTAAGACCGCGTTACTCATGTGACGGGCCGGGTCCCGAGCGTAGTTCGTAAGACCTTGTACACCTAGGTTAAGTGCGACACAGCTCCATCGCCAGCTCACGGTTAGGTTATTTTCTGTTGTAGCGCGAACGGCAGGAGATACCGCCAATACCGCCGACGGAGACACCCGGGGCCGCGACCGGCGGCCCACCATCCACCGAATAATTATCATATATCATCACATATCTTATTTCTGAATAAATATTTCTATTTTTCTACTAACACCGACTCGTTATTCACCCGAACCTGTTCCCAAGCGAACCCTGGCACGGGGAATCCGACCGCGGTGCGCAACGCCGTGCGCACCGACCAGACCGCCCCGTTACATGGCGCCCGAACAGTTTCGATAGAAGCGACGGTGGAGCCACCGGTGTCGACAATTTAGTTTATAAGGAACGAGCGAACGGACCCGGGATCAGAAGCTTACGAGCAACCAGAGCGATAACATCAAGAGTAATCCAGAGAGAACCAGCTACGAGACCAAACCGAGCGAGAGAACCAGCTACGAGACCAGACCGAGCTGCAGAACCAAGTTCGAGCCGAACACCGAACCAGAGGCATCATCCTGCGATAACCAGGCCTGTTAAACCGCTAGCCAGACGACCGAGCTAGCTACAAGCTGCCAACCCAGCCAGAACCAGAGGCAACGAAATAGCTAGCACCGTCGGAATAACACCGAAGATGCCGAACGAAAGAAGGACTGGTATCGCGTGGGTCTACCGCCTGAAGAAGGACCAGTTGAGCTACGAACTGAGTCGTCGAAACCAACCGACCACGGGAACTTGGGTCCAGCTGCGGCTACGCTTAGTGGAGTACGTTCGAGAACATCCGAACGAGTTTACCGATCGTCCGCAGGACGAACCAGGCTACAAGGAGGACACCGACCGGACGAGGGATTTCGAGGAATTCCACACCGAAATCGCTCGTGATTGGCACCAGTACACCTTAGGTGCCCGACCAACGACGGCAACGTCTACGCCGAATCGCGGCGAGACGTCAAACGCCGGTACACCGGAAAGACCACCATCCCCGGCAGGACCATCTACGCAGCCGCAACCAACCAGCCGACCACAAGAAGAACGAGTAAAAATACTCGAAACGATGCGTAAGTGGAACTGCCACTTCGACGGGAAGGACCCGTACGCATTCCTGGAACGTCTGGACGAATTACAGACGGCATACGGCCTCTCGGACCACCAAATGCTAACAGGGTTCACTGAGCTACTACGAGGTGAAGCCCAGAGGTGGTACCGTAACGTGGCAAACAGGGTTTGCACATGGCCAAATCTACAGGAGCAACTGCGTAAATTTTTCGTACCGGCGGGCGAAAAAAGACGATTGGATCAACAGATCGCCAATCGGAAGCAAGGTCCAGACGAACCACTACGGACCTTCGTCACCGAAATCACGACACTTATGCGTCGCCGAGGCGAGCACACCGAAGAAGAGCTGCTGGATGCAATCTACTTTAACATGGATGTAGATTTGCAATTATACGTCAGCCGAGCCGACATCAAAGACGTGAATGCTCTAATCACCAGAGCCGAAATCGTCGCCGGTATTATCACCCAGCGCCAGAAGAACGCATCCAAGTACGAGAACAGGCGCATCACAGTCAGGACAGAGCCGACGGCAGGACCCTCGAACACTACCAAAGAGGGAAGAATCGCCGCAAACTACCACCGGGACACGCACTGCTGGCGATGCGGCAAAGCCGGGCATGACCGCTTCAAGTGCCCAAATCCGGCGATAAAATTCTGCTCCCACTGTGGAAAAGTAGGCGAGATGACCAGGACCTGCCTATGCCCAAGGCAGGGAAACTCAAAAGGGGCCGGAAAAACCCGGCCCGAATAAGCCAGCTAGCCAGCCTCGACCGACCCGACCAGACGAATAACCAGCCAGGAATCGACCAGCCGGGAATTGACCAGCCAGGAATCGACCAGCCAGGAAACAACCAGCCAGGAACCGACCAACCGAGAAATCGTCCGGAGGAAAGCCAGAACACCGGCCGTTACCAGATGAAAACAGACCGGCGACCAAGGGTGGTCGACGACGACAGAATAATGTTAGGCGTCCAAATAGGCCCCCACAGGGTGGACGCCCTCCTCGACACAGGATCCGCGGCCTCGTATATCAGCAGCGAGACCGCAGAAAAATGCGACCAGACCGGATGGAAGCGAGAGGAACACCACCTATCCTCCGCACTAGCCAACGGCGATGAGATGACCATCCACACCAGCTACAGTGGGCTGGGACTCTACAATGGCATACGTAGAAGACACCGCTTTTACGTCATGCCAACATTAGCCTACCCGATGCTGGTTGGCATGGATCTACTACGCAGGCTAGACCTGCAGATATGGCTAGGCAACACACGCGTGGACAAGGAAAACGACCAGACGCAACCAGCGAACCTGCCCGCATCCTGCACGATAAACGCGCCAGTCGGGTTGGCCGAACTAACACCAACCGACCAGGAACGGCTAAACCGACTCATCGAGCGCGAGAAAGAAGCTTTCGAAGAAGTCCGAGGACCAACACCGCTGATCGAGCACGAAATTCGACTCGAAGAAACGACGCCGATCAAACAACGATATCGACCAAGGAATCCAGCCATGCAGAAGCTGATCGATGAAGAAGTTGACAAAATGCTAGCAGACGGAGTCATCCAGCCGTCAAGCAGCCCGTGGAGCTCGCCAATCGTCATGGTAAAGAAGAAGGACGGAAAATACCGTTTCTGCGTGGACTTCCGCAGAATAAACCAGGTTACCCGCAAAGATGCGTATCCACTGCCGCACGTCAACGCGACACTGGACAAATTGCGGGGAGCGAGATACCTTTCCACCATAGACCTGAAAAACGGCTATTGGCAGGTGCCGCTATCACCAGAAAGCCGGCAGTTAACCGCTTTCACAGTACCAGGGCGAGGACTCATGGAATTCACCGTCATGCCATTTGGGTTACACTCGGCACCGTCAACCTTCCAGAGGCTCCTGGACCGAGTGATCCCGCCAGAAATGGCACCGCATGCCTTCGCGTATCTAGACGACATCGTCATCGTGTCGTCCACGTTTGAGGAACACCTACGAATCCTGACCGAGGTCTTCCAACGTCTTCGGGCGGCAAAACTCCGCCCAAATTGGGAGAAGTGCCACATGGCGCGAAATAGCCTTAAATATCTCGGGCACATAGTTGACGACGAAGGCCTGCGGACTGACCCAGAGAAAGTAGCCGCCGTAGCAGACCTGCCAGCTCCAACCAACATCAAAGATCTCAGAAGGTTCTTAGGCCTCCTGTCGTGGTACAGACGCTTCGTACCAGACGTCTCCAAAGAAGCCGCCCCGCTCACAGCTCTCCTACGAAAGGCCGTGAGATGGACATGGGGCGAACCACAACAGCAAGCATTCGACGAACTGAAGAAACGCCTCGTCGACTCACCAGTCCTGGCGATGCCGGACTGGAAGAAAACCTTCGTGCTGCAGACCGACGCGAGCACAGAAGGCCTAGGAGCCGTGCTCACGCAGGAAGATGATGACCAGGGCGAGCGCGTCATCGCCTACGCCAGCCGATCGCTAAACAACGCCGAGAAAAACTACTCGGCCACGGAACTGGAATGCCTAGCCGTCAAATGGGGCATCTGGAAAATGCGACACTACCTGGAAGGCTATCATTTCGTCGTGCTGACCGACCACCAGTCCCTAAAGTGGCTTGAGAAGATCGACAACCCATCAGGACGACTAGCCAGATGGGCCATGGAACTCAGCCAATGGGATTTCGAGATCCGCTACCGCCGTGGCCCAGACAACACGGTGGCGGACGCACTTTCGCGGCAACCGGTATGCGGCATCCAAGCACCGCAACCAGGAAACTGGTACAGAAACAAGTACCGGGAAGTCAAGAACAACCCGCAAGAGAACCCGGAGTACCGGATTGAAGGCGGAAAATTATTCCGCAACATCCTGCACACACTGGACTTCAATGAAACGGAAGAGGGACAACAGTGGAAAATCTGCGTGCCGAGCGACCAGAAACAACGCGTCCTGGAAGAAACACATGATAGCGCAACCGCCGGACATCCAGGAGTGGCCAAAACCCTCGTCCGCCTGGCCAAAACATATTATTGGCCGGGAATGCTGCGAGAAGCCACAAAACACGTACGGGACTGCGAAAAATGCCAACAATTCAAGGCAAGCCAGCAGGCCCCGGCGGGAAACATGTACGCAACCTGCGTACAACAACCATGGGAAATGGTTTCAGCAGACCTGGTCGGGCCGCTCCCGAGGTCCAAGACCGGGAATACGACATTGCTCGTCATGCAAGACCGATTCTCAAAATGGATCGAACTTCGGCCGCTCCGACGCGCAACAGGTCCAGCGGTGGCAAAAGCAATCAAAGAACAGATTACGCTACGCCACGGAACACCGCGCGTGTTAACCACCGACAATGGTAGGCAGTTCATCGGAAAAGACGTCGAGAAGACCCTCGCCGAGAGTGGAATTAAACACCGGCGAACTCCACCGTATGCGCCGCAATGCAACCCGGTAGAACGCGCAAACCGAGTAATAAAAACGATGATTAGCCAAGGCCTGGGCAAATCACAGCGAGCGTGGGATGAACAGCTACCAGAAATCGCGTTCGCCTACAACACAGCGAGGCACGACGCGACAGGGTACTCCCCAGCGTACCTGAATACGGGGAGAGACCTCGTACCACCAGGAAGCCTGCAGCAACAGAACCGCCAGGGAGTAAAAACGCCGTGGATGACCCGGTTAAAACATCTACGGGACGCACAAGAACTCGCACGAGTCCGGTTGGCGCAGGAATTCCAGCGGCAGCAGCGCCACTACAATATGCGCAGGCGCAATTGGCAACCAAGGGTCGGCGAGCGCGTATGGAAACGCGCCCATACGCTCTCAAACAAAGCGCAGGGCATAAACGCGAAGCTCGCCGAACGCTACACCGGACCCTTTAGGGTCCACAAAAAAATCTCACCGGTCATTTTTGACCTCAGGGACAATCGGGGCAGACGCACAGATCATATCCACGTGCGAGACATGAAACCGGTGACCGGCACCAGGACCGCGCAGCCGCGCAACGACGGCAAGCTACCGCGCAACCGAGACGCGCAGAGAGCCGACGTCACCAACCCCCACCGCGACGGACCAGCCTCGCCGGCTATAAAAGGCCGACAGCAACAGCCACGAGTTCAGATCAACGATGGCTCACGGCCCAGTCAACGTACAGGAAATACAGGCTGCACTCCGTCGCCTGGCAATCCGAGAACGAGCGGAGGACGAGCCAGAGGCCATGACGAACAGAGACTGGAAAGAATTCGTCCGCATGACCCGGCCGAAACGAACAACGGACAAGCAGGCGGACCAGGCCCCGGCCAGAAAGCCGACACGACCCAGCCGGGTCCAAACACCGGCGAGACGGCCACCGATCGGCGAGCTAACCGCCGCCCGGAGGATCCCCCTACCGCTGGCCCCAGGAGACCGTCCGCCAAGAAGGAAGCCGGACCTGGCCACGACGGCCGTCCAAACATCGCCGGCGAAGATTACGGCGGAAGCGGTCGCTCGAGCGGCCGCGTCAGCGCACGGCCGACCAGCGCAAGCGCCGAGCCCTCCACCAGACCCGCCGGCAGCACAGCCGACGGAAAGCCAGGGCAGACCGGCACCAGCGGACACCGGGTGCAGGCCAGCGACACCACAGCCAACCCAGGGAGTCTTGGGACAGGTCTGCGGGGCAGGACCAGTCGGGAACGGCGACTACCTGCGCTGCCACCTGCCGGATGGAACGACCGTCCACCTCTACCGGGGCATCCGCCGACACCGCTTCCTCAGGGCAGGAAAACAGTGGACGGTCATGCTCGACCGCCGAGGAAATGTGACCCGGTGCACATACACGGAGGTAATTTGCGTGACCATCATTATTTTTTGCGTGACCATGCTGAGACGCCTGGTCTTCCCGGAGGAGGAGGGGGGTGCGACGACAGCCGCGGATCGGCGTCGCGCATCGCGGACCCCCACCGCGGCGGCCTCCCCACTCCCGCGAGCGAGGCTATAAGTATGATCGATCGACGCGTGGATCGATGAGTTGCCTCGGGGCCTCGGCCCCGAGCAGACCTCCCAGGAGGTCGGACCGGAGCACCGGCAGACTCGGCATTGCGGTTTGTCCCGACGACGAGTTCACCGGCAGTCGGCTCGTGACGTACGTCACGAGCTGGCAGCTCCCAATCGGTCCAGCAGCCGTAGGCGCCTAGCTTCGTCAGTCCCGAGGTTTGACCCAGGATGACCAAGCTAGTGCGCGCCCGTAACATCCGCCGGTTTGTCCGCGGGGTTCCAGGCGCTAGCTTACACGGCACCGCATCCGGCCTATGGCAACCGATTCCGTCCCGTCCCGAGGCTTGACCCAGGGCGAGCCAGGATTGGTCGTCGCCTCGTTCACTGTTAGGTTTGACCACGGTGTACGAGGAGACAAGCCGCGTCAGGCAAGCGGGCAGCAACTCCACCGCAGCGCGAAACACCGCAGCGCGAATTTCAAATAAAGACCGGCGGCCCGAATGGGCCATCCCCGCTCCTAGCCTCCAGCGACTCCGCGTTTCACGCGTACACCGAACACCGCGTTTCTCTCTCTCGTTCGCGTTCGCGCTCCGCGCCGCGCTCTCACTCCGCGCCGTAGCAAGTAAGACCGCGTAGCGACAGCTACGACCCGCGCTAGGTTAAGACCGCGTAGCGACGGCTACGACCGGCGTTAGTTAGTAAGACCGCGTTACTCATGTGACGGGCCGGGTCCCGAGCGTAGTTCGTAAGACCTTGTACACCTAGGTTAAGTGCGACACGGCTCCATCGCCAGCTCACGGTTAGATTATTTTCTGTTGTAGCGAGAACGGCAGGAGATACCGCCAACACCACCGACGGCGACACCCGGGGCCGCAGCCGGCGGCCCACCTGACACCTTATAATCGTCTCAGTACTTTTTTTTTTGAATAAATATTTCTATTTTTCTACTAACACCGACTCGTCATTTACCCGAACCTGTTCCCAAGCGAACCCTGGCACGGGGAATCCGACCGCGGTGCGCAACGCCGTGCGCACCGACCAGACCGCCCCGTTACAAACTATATCTCGTTATTACTAGATATAGTAATAACGAAACTGCTATTATATGTACATTGATCTGTGGGTAGGGATCAGTATATTACGTTATATCTAATGTAGATATAGTAATAATGATGTTGTTACCAAAATTACATTGATCTGTGGGAATGCATCAGTATATTACATTATATCCAATGTAGATATAGTATAAATGATACTGTTACTCAATGTACATTGATATGTGGGAAGGAATCAGTATATTGCAGCGGATCTAATGCAGATATAGTAATAAGGATATTGCCATTATATGTACATTGATCGGTGGGAAGGGATCATTATATTACATTATATCTATTGTAGATATAGTAATAACGAAACTGCTATTATGTGTACATTGATCTGTGGGTAGGGATCAGTATATTACATTATATCTAATGTAGATATAGTAATAATGATATTGTTATTAAATGTATATTACATATCTAATGTAGATATAGTAATAACGATACTGTTATTATATGTATATTGATCTGTGGGAAGGTATCAGTATATTACATTATATCTATTGTAGATATAGTAATAACGAAACTGCTATTATATGTACATTGATCTGTGGGTAGGGATCAGTATATTACATTATATCTAATGTAGATATAGTAATAATGATGTTGTTACCAAAATTACATTGATCTGTGGGAAGGGATCATTATATTACATTATATCTAATGTAGATATAGTAATAATGATATTGTTATTAAATGTATATTACATATCTAATGTAGATATAGTAATAACGATACTGTTATTATATGTAAATTGATCTGTGGGAAGGTATCAGTATATTACATTATATCTAATGTAGATATAGTAATAACGATACTCTTATTATATGTACATTGATCTGTGGGAAGGTATCAGTATATTACATTGTATCCAATGTAGATATAGTAATAATGATATTGTTATTGAATGTACATTGGTCTGTGGGAATAAATCAGTATATTACATTACATCTGATGTAGATATATTGATAATGATATTGTTATTAAATGTATAATACATATCAAATGGAGATATAGTAATAACGATACTGCCATTATATGTACACTGATCGGTGGGAAGGGATCATTATATTACATTATATCTAATGTAGATACAGTAATAATGATATTGTTATTAAATGTACATTGGTCTGTGGGAATAAATCAGTATATTACATTACATCTGATGTAGATAAATTAATAATGATATTGTTATTAAATGTATATTACATATCTAATGTAGATATAGTAATAACGATACTGTTATTATATGTGCATTGATCTGTGGGAAGGTATCAGTATATTACATTATATCTAATGTAGATATAGTAATAACGATACTGTTATTATATGTACATTGATCTGTGGGAAGGTATCAGTACATTACATTGTATCCAATGTAGATATAGTAATAATGATATTGTTATTAAATGTACATTGGTCTGTGGGAATAAATCAGTATATTACATTACATCTGATGCAGATATATTAATAATGATATTGTTATTAAATGTATAATACATATCTAATGTAGATATAGTAATAACGATACTGTTATTATATGTACATTGATCTGTGGGAAGGTATCAGTATATTACATTATATCTATTGTAGATACATTTAATAACGGTATCATTTGTACTATATCTTCATTGGATATAATGTAATATACTGATCCCTTCCCACCGATCAATGTACATATAATGGCAATATCCTTATCACTATATCTGCATTAGATCTGCTGCAATATACTGATTCCTTCCCACAGATCTATGTACATATAATAACAGTTTCGTTATTACCATATCTACATTAGATATAATGTAATATACTGATACCTTCCCACAGATCAATGTACATATAATAACAGTATCGTTATTACTATATCTACATTAGATATGTAATATACATTTAATAACAATATCATTATTACTATATCTACATAAGATGTAATTTAATATACTGATTTAATCCCACAGATCAATGTACATATAATAACAGTTTCGTTATGACTATATCTACATTAGATATAATGTAATATACTGATACCTTCCCACAGATCAATGTACATATAATAACAGTATCGTTATTACTATATCTACATTAGATATAATGTAATATACTGATATCTTCCCACAGATCAATTTACATATAATAACAGTATCGTTATTACTATATCTACATTAGATATGTAATATACATTTAATTACAATATCATTATTAATATATCTACATCAGATGTAATGTAATATACTGATTTATTCCCACAGACCAATGTACATTTAATAACAATATCATTATTATTATATTTACATTGGATACAATGTAATATACTGATACCTTCCCACAGATCAATGTACATATAATAGCAGTTTCGTTATTACTATATCTACAATAGATATAATGTAATATACTGATACCTTCCCACATATCAATATACATATAATAACAGTATCGTTATTACTATATCTACATCAGATATGTAATATACATTTAATAACAATATCATTATTAATGTATCTACATCAGAAGTAATGTAATATACTGATTTATTCCCACAGACCAATGTACATTTAATAACAATATCATTATTATTATATCTACATTGGATACAATGTAATATACTGATACCTTCCCACAGAACAATGTACATTGAATAACAGTATCGTTTATACTATATCGACTTTGGATATAATGTAATATACTGATGCCTTCCCACAGATCAATGTAATTTTGGTAACAATATCATTATTACTATATCTACCTTAGATGTAATGATATATACTGATCCCTACCCACAGATCAATGTACATATAATAACAGTTTTGTTATTACTATATCTACAATAGATATAATGTAATATACTGATACCTTCCCACAGATCAATGTACATACAATAACAGTATCGTTATTACTATATCTACATTAGATATGTAATATACATCTAATAACAATATCATTACTACTATATCTACATCAGATGAAATGTAATATACTGATTTAATCCCACAGACCAATGTACATTTAATAACAATATCATTATTACTATATCTACATTAGATATAATGTTATATAATGATCCCTTCCCACCGATCAATGTACATATAATGGCAGTATCGTTATTACTATATCTCCATTTGATATGTAATATACATTTAATAACAATATCATTATTAATATATCTACATCAGATGTAATGTAATATACTGATTTATTCCCACAGACCAATGTACATTTAATAACAATATCATTATTACTATATCTACATTGGATACAATGTAATATACTGATACCTTCCCACAGATCAATCTACATATAATAACAGTTTCGTAGTTACTATAACTACAATAGATATAATGTAATATACTGATACCTTCCCACAGATCAATATACATATAATAACAGTATCGTTATTACTATATCTACATTAGATATAATGTAATATACTGATACCTTCGCACAGATCAATGTACATATAATAACAGTATCGTTATTACTATATCTACATTAGATGAAATTTAATATGCTGATTTAATCCCACAGACCAATGTACATTTAATAACAATATCATTATTAATATATCTACATCAGATGAAATTCAATATACTGATTTAATCCCACAGACCAATGTACATTTAATAACAATATCATTATTACTGTATCTACATTAGATATAATGTAATATAATGATCCCATCCCACCAATCAATGTACATATAATGGCAGTATCCTTATTACTATATCTCCATTTGATATGTAATATACATTTAATAACAATATCATTATTAATATATCTGCATTCGATGTAATGTAATATACTGATGCCTTCCCACAGATCAATGTAATTTTGGTAACAATATCCTTATTACTATATCTACCTTAGATATAATGATATATACTGATCCCTACCCACAGATCAATGTACATATAATAACAGTATCGTTATTACTATATCTACAATAGATATAATGTAATATACTGATACCTTCCCACAGATTAATGTACATACAATAACAGTATCATTTATACTATATCGACATTGGATATAATGTAATATACTGATGCCTTCCCACAGATCAATGTACATATAATAGCAGTTTTGTTATTACTATATCTACAATAGATATAATGTCATATACTGATACCTTCCCACAGATCAATATACATATAATAGCAGTAGCGTTATTACTATATCTACATCAGATATGTAATATACATTTAATAAGAATATCATTATTACTATATCTACATTGGATATAATGTAATATAATGATCCCTTCCCACCGATCAATGTACATATAAAATAATTTTTAACAAAAAAAAAATCCGACTTCAAAATGCACTAAAAAGTATAAAATAATTTCCATTTCATTTATATCTGTATTCCACAGCTATTAATAATATCTACTTAATCGTTACATAGGATACCAAATACATTTTAAACTTTTCGGAGGCGGCGCAAAATTAAAAACTTTTCCTCTACTAGGAAGATCCTAGTTCAGGTGTCGGCAACCAGTGACAAATGACCCATTTGATAATTTCAAGTAAACAATATTCAATGGGAATCAATATACCCATTACGAATTAATCTATACTGCAGTTCACGAGTGACCGCACTTGACTCGCGCAGCTAGTGACCTACTGAGGTCTAGGGAGATTTTTAATAGTGCGTGTGATTTCCCTTTACAGCTTGCTTCTTACTTTGCGTTCACATCATGTTTTTCCGGAAAATAATAGAATTTTCATTGCATCGTGAAATTTTACAATATCATCACCGGTTCTCAGTTATCGTACGTCATATATTTCTGCCCACCATTTATATGATCGCAAAGTATAATAAGAAGCAAGCTGGAGAAGGGAATAACACACGTCATTAAAAATCTGTCTAGACCTAGTGAGATGGGCGAGTAAAGTATGGTCTCTTGTAAACTGCAGTATAGTGCATGTACATCAGGAGTGCTGCCAATTCCTCATACAATCATTACAATTACAAATGTTTTCAGCCGGACCTATAATTTTTCTCTTACGACTTATTAATTACCAAGTTTGCCATACCACAATCAAATCGTTATTAGCAGCACCGTTTGTTCGGGTATTTTTAATTTTGCGCCGCCTCCGAAAAGTTTAAAATGTATTTGGTATCCTATGTAACGATTAAGTAGATATTATTAATAGCTGTGGAATACAGATATAAATGAAATGGAAATTATTTTATACTTTTTAGTGCATTTTGAAGTCGGATTTTTTTTTTGTTAAAAATTATTTTATTTCACAATTTTTAGTGGAATTCAGAGAAACGAACAATATTTGTAGGATGCCGTGCAGTTATATGTCAATGGGAATGGTTTAGTAAGGATCAATTACTGTTAGTTAATAAAAATAAAACAGCAGAACACGGAATAACATGTTTTTTAAATCACTTTATTAAGAAAAAAAAAAAAATTTGGTTTTAATTATAGAAACATAATTTAACAATATTACCCCGGCCCCCCCTTCCCCTTCCCCTTCCGCCTGTTCCCCTCCCCCCCTACCCTGACCCCCCCGGTAACCCCTCAGGCGCCGCGATCTCCCTGCCGCCACTCCTCTTTCTGTAACGTATAAAAATTGAAATTATTAGATATATATTTTTTTCATTAAAATATTATTATTATAAATATTTTCCCTAATATTGAACAGCAGAGATGTTCTGATAAGGGCAATATTGAATTCCTCTGTACGAGGCAATAATTCATAATATAAAAAAGAATCTGTAATACATACTTCGCGGTGGCTTCGCCTCCTCGCCGGATTCCATCTCTTGCACCTGAGGGAGGGGCTCCTCCCTCGGTCGGTGATCCTCTTGTTGCTGAGGGAGGAGCTCCTCCCTCAGTTGCTGCAACTGCTGTTGCTGTTGCTGCTGCTGCAGCAGCTGCATTTCCCGATGATGCTGTTCCTGCTGCTGCTGCAGCAGCAGCTGAACATCCCTGAACATTTGTTGATCTGATAGAGAAAACAAAAAGAAATATATATATATATATATATATATACTGCAGGCATGTTTCTGAAATATTCACAACATACATTTTGCACAGCTTCTTTTACTTTTTTCATGTACTCTTTAATTGCCATTATTAAAGTTATAAAAATAATACTTACAATTGTTATCAGATTCTCCCATTTTTTTTTATTATGTTTTTATTATGACTTATGTTCTGAAACAAAAATATTTGTTTAGTAATATTTGTAAAAAAAAAAAATAAAAATATATAAGCAACAACAGTTACATTAATATTAGTTAATGACTAGAGGTAGAATGTTATCGATAACAGTGACATAGTGTTTATATTGTATAGAACGAAAGTCACACGAACGGCGACAAGACCGTGTATATCGAAACACATCTATACTTTTTAAAGTGTATCAGGATAACTAACACTCAATATGTACTTCTTGTATAGTTTTATTATTATATTCACTGAATACGAACACGGAAACTATTTTTCATTAGTGACGAAAATTTTTGATTGTTTGAATTGCGAAATATGTAATAAAATACAATCAACTACGTATGTTTAAACATCGACAAAAGCGATGAAAATGACATTCGAAATGTATCAGTACTCAAATAATAATATTTTTTTTTAAATTAAAGTTGTAGAAGAAATTCTAATTAGTTTTAAAATGAAGTTGTAGAAGAAATTATAATTATATGAATGTGCGATTTCATACCAAGTTCACTGTCGACCAGTATAAATTAATAAAATTATTCGTTTGTTCCCCCATTTAATTTCGTACATTGTTTAACACCCGAACAACGGTTCTAATAGCAATAAATGTTTCCTACATTCGTATTCAGGGCACAGTCAACCGATAAAAAAATCAATATTGAATATTATTGATAATGATAATAAAGAAAGGAAATATCTATTCATATTTGTTAACATATTTGTATTACTTTTTTACTCATTATAATATTTGTAATAAATATTTGTTAACAATTCAAAATCTAAAGTTAAATAATGAAAATAATAAGTTATTCTTTGATGTAATAAAACTAGGTATTTTTTGTTCAAAGTGACTATAATAATACAGCAACTAAATGAACCGTACCACCAGCCATTAAGAAATATTAATATACATAATTAGATACAACGTAGACGGAAATGAAATATTGCACGTATCGTACTTACCACTTGATCCAATCGCTGTTCGTATGAAACTGAGCAGGAATCTCTGACTTCCAAAGGAAGAGAATTGGTGGGGCACATTCCAGGATCGCACATATTATTCTCTATGTTTACATTCCTTTCGGTATGTGCGTAGTAGTTTATATTGAACGTAAATATTCGTAAATATTCTATTCGCCAGAAATGCGCAAAAACTAAACGGCGTATAGTCAATGATAGAAATATTCATACCCTCTTAATGTTGAATAGTATTCGGTTCGAAGAATAATGTAGTAATTATAAAATTGTACACTGGGCATTAAACAACCTTCATTTGAACCCCATGAAGAATTGTTGGCAATATTGTAAAGTATAATGTACTTGAAAAAAAAAACCTGTAAACAAAAAAATTAGCTTCGCGAAGCAAATAGTAGAACGTGAGATATATAAAATCATAACGATATGAATATACGAATCAGTACCAAGATGCATAAAAAGACGCGTGGAAATGTAATTGAATATTAAGTAATGCAAATTTTAATAAAATTGCAAGTATTTGTGAATTTATGTTATATTAGATCCATTTAACATTGCCGTGAGCTTTGTACGTATATCGCATTGAGCTATTTTCAACTTATCGCACAATGTAACGGAAATCTACTATAAGTTAGCCCATTATTGCGATCGACCTCACAATATAAACATACATATCGCGTAGTCAGTTGAAACGAAAACCTGGCAACGTTAGGTGTTCAATTGATTGATACCTACGGTAATAATTAATTGAATATTTTCAAAAGTGCTTGCAAAGGGAGTCGTTTCTACTTCTATTATTTTATTATATTTTTTATATAATCCAAAATCAACCGCGTCTGCTTGGAGCGACCAAAAATTGTTTGTGAGAACAAAACAACCGCGTCTGCGTAGAGCGACCAACAATTGTTTTTAAAAAGTAAAACAACCGCGTCTGCGTAGAGCGACCAATAAAAGTTTGCAAAAACAAAACAACCGCGTCTGCGTGGAGCGACCAATAATTGTTTATAAAAACAAAACAACCGTGTCTGCTTGGAGCGACCAATAATTGTTTGTAAAAACAAAACAACCGCGTCTGCGTGGAGCGACCAATAATTGTTTATAAAAATAAAACAACCGTGTCTGCTTGGAGCGACCAATAATTGTTTGTAAAATAATAAACCAACCGCGTCTGCTTGGAGCAATGGGTAGACCTACAAAAAATGCATCCCGTATGAAGAAGTATCGTGCGAATGAATCTAACGAAGTCACGCAATTACGTCTTTCTAAAGAACGTGAAAGAAACGCAAAGGCACGGCGTGAAGAAACTATCGACGATCGCCGTTCACGATTGTCTGTAAAACGAAAATACGCTTGTTCGAAAGTATCGCATGAAACGATTGACGAAAGAGAACGTCGGCTAAGCAGAATTTATAACCGTTTAAAAAACGAATCTGCGGAGGAACGATCACGTCGTATCGAATTAATCCGCAGGCGTTTGAAAAATGAATCTGCGGAGGAACGATCACGGCGTATCGAATTAATCCGCAGGCGTTTAGCGAACGAATCTGCGTATGAAAGATCATGCCGTTTCGCATTAATACGCAGGCGTTTAGCGAACGAATCTGCGGAGGAACGATCACGCCGTTTCGCATTAATCCGCAGGCGTTTAGCGAACGAATCTGCGGAGCAACGATCACGCCGTATCGCATTAATCCGCAGGCGTTTAGCGAACGAATCTGCGGAGCAACGATCACGCCGTATCGCATTAATCCGCAGGCGTTTAGCGAACGAATCTGCCGCGGAACGATCACGTCGTTTCGCATTAATCCGCATGCGTTTAGCGAACGAATCTGCTGCGGAACGATCACGCCGTTTCCGATTAATCCACAGACGTTTAGCGAACGAATCTCCTGCGGAACGATCACGTCGTATCGGATTAATCCGCAGACGTTTAGCGAACGAATCTCCTGCGGAACGATCACGTCGTATCGGATTAATCCGCTACCGTTTAGCGAACGAATCCAATGAGGAACGTACGCAACGTCTAATGGTTATGAGAAATCGCATGCGAAAAGTACTACTAAGCGAACGTGTCGAATCAAGGAATACACGTTTAAGAAATATGCGTGAACTAGCTAAGAAACGGCGAAAAGAACGTCTCCTTCAGGAAGACTACTTTAAATCGGCTATTAATATTTTTGCTAATGCACCGTGTGCAGTGTGTTACAAGACTTTATATCCGCAGCAACGTTATGCTTTACACACACAGCCTTTCTCTAGTCTAATTCCTGCAAATCTATTGGAATCAGAGAAGATAACAACATGTTCTCGTTGCCTAAATCATCTTAAAAAACATAAAGTTCCATCACAGGCATTCTGGAATAAAATGGAACTCATGCCTATACCTATGGAGATAACAGATTTATCGGAAATCGAGAAACAAATGTTGTGCAGAATAGTACCGTTTCTTAAAATCATGAAAATTCAGAATCGCTTCAGTCAGGATTGGTGCAAAGGTCAGGTAGTCCTATTTGCCCGCGATGTGTTCGAAGTAGCCGAGCAACTTCCACTTAGATTAAACGAAACCGGCGTAATGATTGTAGTGGAAAGCCTCGAAAATTTGGAGTGACAAAAACAATTTGAAATAGACGTTGGCAAACTTCGTGTAGCTTTACAATGGCTATTACAAAATAATGCTTTATACAAAGATGTACGACCATGTTTTTCTAATATTACCAATAACATTTCGGAAATAGCTGATGTTGTTGAAGAGCCTTGTATTGTAAGAAACGGAAAGGAAGTTGCAGAAAGAAATAACGAATCAAACAGTAGATTTACGAATGTTGGACAGAATGTAGCTATTTTACGAGGCTCGTGCCATCAAGCTAGCGATCGGTTCAGTATTGAATCTCGCGGTAGGCAATGTACTGGCATAGCTGCAGTTGCTTGTGTTGCGTTTCATTTGCTCGACCCTAGTACGTGGTGTACTAGTGATGTTGATTATGTACTTTTAGTAGGAGACAAATATTACCGTGATTGCATTGAAGCGCGAAGTAATCCTGACCCCAGAGAAGTCAATGTCGACTATTTAGCCGTTACCGAATTATTGCCACTCATATCATTCAATAACAACAGAGTCAATATTAACATTGGGTATGAAATGGCTGTAAATGGTCATATTGATGTTGATAACGGTGATGAAGAATTTCCAAATTTAAGAAATGGTTTGATTAGGTTTTTTCAACAGTATATGTACAGAATTCTTACAGCAAATTATACATCAGTAGCCGTATCATGCAACAACCAGTCGGAGACCACCTACTATTGGTTGTTTGATTCCCATGCAAGAGGTCCAAAAGGATATAAAGCACCATCACGGGGGGCCTCATGCTGTATGAAATTTACTACTATTGATGCTTTACAGGCCACATTGCGTCGTAATTTGTATGCGAAAGATGGCAACAGCAATGTATTAAATATCTATTCATTAACACCAATAACAATTCTATCCGGTGGTAATCCTTTCTCACTGGTGGAAAGAATGCAACATCTGTCAATTGGAACCCGTCGAACAGAACCCGACGAAACACAAATTATATTCGAAACAAGCATGTTACGTTCGGTTGACGAAGGTGTTCCCAACATCGACAGTGTCGTCTCAGTCAATAATACTAATAATAACGAAGACAATGACCCGATAGAACTGGCGAATATACATAGAAAAACAGCGCCTCCTTTGAACCTAGAGAGAGAGAGAAGGATGGAAGAACTGTGTTGGTTCTTCCTGTTCCCGGATGGAAAAAATGGATTTGGAGAGCATCGAGATATCCCAATAACACCACTGGATTACTTCCAAGCTCGTGTTCTTAGCAGTGACAAACGATTCCAACGAACAGATTATTTGTTCTTCGCATTATCTGTGGTTGAATACTACCGCGCAAAAGCTAGCATTTCAGTATCATGTAAAATGCGCCAAGGGGAGCATACTCCACAGGGATTAGTAGATAATATACATCTCACGATGAGAAACATAAGAGGATCGGCATCATACTGGAAACGCTGCTGTTCGGAATTAATCGCCATGGTCCGAAGTCTTGGACCGCCCACATGGTTTGCTACGTTCTCTTGCAATGATCTGAACTGGCCAGATATGTTGAAAGCATTACTACTAGCCGATGGTCGCCCAATTACCGAAATCGAAAACCTAACTTTTGCAGATCGACTAAAGTTGGTTCAGAGATACCCTGTAGTTATCGCAAGACAATTCACGCTGCGTGTGAACGCGTTAATGCAATATTTGAGAAACTCAGATTGCCTAGGTGACGTTGTTATCGATTTTTGGCATAGAATAGAATTTCAAAACAGGGGAAGTCCACATTTGCACATGCTTCTTTGGTGTGGAAACGTACCTGATTTCCTTACCAACGAGGGCCGCCACGTTATTGAGAAAGTTGTATCTTGTTCATTAGAGGATGAAAATCAAGGTATGAGGGACATAGTTCAAAAAGTCCAAATTCATAAACATTCTGCTACATGTTACAAAGATCGTAATAATCGTTGTTGTCGTTTCGGATTCCCCAGACCTATAAGTGAAAGAACGATGTGCTTAGGTCGAGATGACACACTTGCGAACAATGGACGTTTCTGCGTACTTAAGAGAACAGGAAATGAAACCATGGTGAACAATTACAACCCAACTCTTTTAAAGCTGTGGGAAGCAAACATGGATATTCAACCGTGCGGAAATGTTACAGCTGTCGCATATTATATTGCTAAATACGCAAGTAAATGCGAGCCGCAGGACACAGGAAATATTATTAAAGAAGCCATTTTACGCGCGAAACGCCGGAGCGGCACCGTCCGCGATCAACTATTTTTGGTATCTATGGCAATTCTATCTCAACGTATGGTTTGTGCGACAGAATGTGCATATCGGTTATGCCATCTGCCCCTTAAAATGAGCTCGAGGAAAGCTGTATTTATAAACAGCTGTCGGCCTGAACAGAGATATAGAATTCTCCGATTCGAAGAAAATGAAACATCATTTTTCAATAACATATTCGATCGTTACGTAAAGAGACCAGACAATCTAGAGGATTTAAGCTTAGCTGAATTTGCTGTCCGATATGAAACAGTTTCAAGTGGATTGTGGACAGAAGAGGATGGAGACGCAGAACTTAGAAATGACGATGAAGAAATATCGAGGTCGAGGTTTATAAAATTAAAGGACAATACCCGAATGCGAATAAGAAAAAAACCAGCTGTACTTCGCCACCGATATTATACCTTGAACAGTGATAGAGAAGGATATTTCTATAACTTAATAGTGTGTCACATTCCATTTCGTGACGAAAGAACACTTATGTCCGAAAACGAAACCTCGGAACAATGTTTTCTTCGACGGCAACGCGAGTTGAAACCTATGTTCGGTAACGCATCCGTCGAACAATTTACTCACGCGGAGCAAATTATTGAAGCGGCGCTCGCCCAGGCTGTTGCTTTGAATGCTGTACACGAAGAAGAAACTAATAATGAACATTTAGGAGAACCAGTCAGAATTCATGCCGACGAAACTGTATATTATGATCAAGGTGATTTATATGAAGATCAACAGCAAGAAGAAACACGTGCAATGCCCGAAGATGTATTCCTTAATAGCATTCGAAGTCTGAATATTCAACAGAAAGACTTATTGAAATCAGTTTCCGAAGTAATTGAGAAAGATATTAAACAAAATGATGATGATGAAAATACCGAACAAATGTTGCTGTTTATTACCGGAGGAGCTGGTAGCGGTAAGTCGTTTATTTTAAAATTACTTGTTGAACATGTTAAACGCTGCTATAATCCTACAATTGATACGATGATAAAACCATCTTTCATTGAAGTAGCTTCTTTGACTGGCGTCGCTGCCCGTCAAATATTCGGAAAAACTCTGCATTCCTTGTTCTCGTTGCCTATTGAAAAAGGTACTGCCATGACCTATCGACGACTGACAGGACAGAGGCTCGAACAGGAGAGACGAAAGTGGCGTCATACAAGGTGGTTGATTATCGACGAGATATCAATGGTATCTTACGAGAATTTGCGAATAATTCATTTAAGATTGCAAGAATTCAAAACAAATGATAAACTATTTGGTGGCGTAAATGTACTTCTCTTTGGCGATATCATGCAGTTGCCCCCAGTAAAAGGACACTGGTGTTTTGTACAGCCACATTGGTGTAGTGCAGAAATTAATTTATGGCATCAATTTTCATTCTGCGAACTCACCATTATCGATTTATTGAATAACCTTCGGTTTGGGGAAGTGACAACTTCTCAACTGGAAATATTATGCGAACGAAGAAGGGTTCCTCTAACCGGAGAGTTCGAGGATGGTGCAGCAGTAAGAATATTCCCAACGATAAAATTAGTGGATGAATATAATTCAAAAATGACTGATGAATTAGCAAAATCACATCGAATGTACGTCATTGATGCAATAGACGAATCCCGTGAGGCAGCTACATACGGAAAAAGGCCAGCAGAACTGTTACATACAATAACGTTAACTGAAGGATCGCGAATCATACTGCGACGAAATATATCAATTTCTGATGGTTTGATAAACGGTGCAATGGGAATAGTGAAGAAATTTACATGGCCGGCACTTCGAAGAGATCAACTAGAACAAGGAGAGTTGCCGGACGCGGTACTTATAAAATTTGACGACGAGTCCATTGGAAATAGATTTAAAGATATCGACGGTTACATCCCAATATCTCCAGTTGTAGCAACGTTTCAGGCGACGAAAGGTTATGGGGACGTCGAGCGCAGAATGTTACCACTTATTCTAAGTTGGGCAGTAACGGTGCATAAATTACAAGGGACAACATTAAACAAAGCTGTAATTGATCTTGGCAAAAAGAATTTTGCAAAAGGCCAAATTTACGTCGCTCTTAGTCGTGTCAAAAGTTTAGATGGTTTTGCTCTATCTGATTTAGCACCAAACAAAGTCCTCGTTAAACCGCATGACGAAAGAGCACTCGCAGAAATGCAAAGATTACGACGGTTACTTTTGCAAAGAAACAGTCCAAATCAGCTTCCAGCGACTGATACGTGAAGAAGGAAGCTAACCCTTCTTTTAGCGACCAACTGATAGAGAAAATGACGAAGTCTATTTTTTTTTTCATTTCACGGAAAATGTTGAAAAGTCACAATCGGTATATTCCCTGTAGAATAAACGCCGAAAAAAATATAAATGAAGCAGTACAATTTTTTTGCAATAAAAATTGACAGAAATGAAAAAATGAAAAATGCTTTCTTAACAAGACCAATCGGGAGACATACTTTAGAAGATACAAAAGGTTTCGTTCCAATTGGTCCATCCGTCAGGGAGTAATCGGCGAACAAACATTTAGAAAAAAAAGTCATTAGGAATGAAAAAATGCAAAATATTTTTTTATGGGATCAATAGGGGGTTATACTCTATAAGACGGAAAAAGTTTCATTCCGATTGGTCCATCCGTCTCGCAGTAATCGGTGACCGTTCGCCGCATGTACATGAAATAGTACGTTTTTTTTGCAATAAAAAGCGTTCGGAGTGAAAAAATATAAAATGTTTTTTTAACGGGACCAATCGGGAGACATACTCTACCAGATGCAAAAGGTTTCGTTCCGATTGGTCAATCCGTCTCGGCGTAATCGGTGAACATACATAAAAAAAAAAAAAAAAAAATATACACATCGAATTGAGTATCCTCCTCCTTTTCGAAGTCGGATAATAATGGCAGTATCGTTATTACTATATCTCCATTTGATATGTAATATACATTTAATAACAATATCATTATTACTATATCTACATCAGATGAAATGTAATATACTGATTTAATCCCACAGACCAATGAACATTTAATAACAAAATCATTATTACTATATCTACATTAGATATTATGTTATATAATGATCCCTTCCCACCGATCAATGTACATATAATGGCAGTATCGTTATTACTATATCTCCATTTGATATGTAATATACATTTAATAACAATATCATTATTAATATATCTACATCAGATGTAATGTAATATACTGATTTATTCCCACAGACCAATGTACATTTAATAACAATATCATTATTACCATATCTACATTGGATACAATGTAATATACTGATACCTTCCCACAGATCAATGTACATATAATAACAGTATCGTTATTACTATATCTACATTAGATATAATGTAATATACTGATATCTTCCCACAGATCAATTTACATATAATAACAGTACCATTTATAATATATCTACATTAGATATGTAATATATATTTAATAACAATATCATTATTAATATATATACATCAAGTGTAATGTAATATACTGATTTATTCCCACAGACCAATGTACATTTAATAACAATATCATTATTATTATATCTACATTGGATACAATGTAATATACTGATACCTTCCCACAGATCAATGTACATATAATAGCAGTTTCGTTATTACTATATCTACAATAGATATAATGTAATATACTGATACCTTCCCACAGATCAATATACATATAATAACAGTATCGTTATTACTATATCTACATCAGATATGTAATATACATTTAATAACAATATGATTATTACTATATCTACATTGGATATAATGTAATATAATGATCCCTTCCCACCCATCAATGTACATATAATGGCAATATCCTTATTACTATATCTGCATTAGATCTGCTGCAATATACTGATTCCTTCCCACAGATCAATGTACATTGAGTAACAGTATCATTTATACTATATCTATATCAGATGTAATTTAATATACTGATTTAATCCCACAGATCAATGTACATATAATAACAGTTTCGTTATTAACATATCTACATTAGATATAATGTAATATACTGATACCTTCCCACAGATCAATGTACATATAATAACAGTATCGTTATTACTATATCTACATTAGATATGTAATATACATTTAATAAGAATATCATTATTACTATATCTACATCAGATGTAATTTAATATACTGATTTAATCCCACAGATCAATGTACATATAATAACAGTTTCGTTATTACTATATCTACATTAGATATAATGTAATATACTGATACCTTCCCACAGATCAATGTACATATAATAACAGTATCGTTATTACTATATCTACATTAGATATGTAATATACATTTAATAACAATATCATTATTAATATATCTACATCAGAAGCAATGTAATATACTGATTTATTCCCACAGACCAATGTACATTTAATAACAATATCATTATTACTGTATCTACATTAGATATAATGTAATATAATGATCCCTTCCCACCGATCAATGTACATATAATGGCAGTATCGTTATTACTATATCTCCATTTGATATGTAATATACATTTAATAACAATATCATTATTAATATATCTACATCAGATGTAATGTAATATACTGTTTTATTCCCACAGACCAATGTACATTTCATAACAATATCATTATTACCATATCTACATTGGATACAATGTAATATACTGATACCTTCCCACAGATCAATGTACATATAATAACAGTATCATTATTACTATATCTACATTAGATATAATGTAATATACTGATATCTTCCCACAGATCAATTTACATATAATAACAGTATCGTTATTACTATATCTACATTAGATATGTAATATACATTTAATAACAATATCATTATTAATATATCTACATCAGAAGTAATGTAATATACTGATTTATTCCCACAGACCAATGTACATTTAATAACATTATCATTATTATTATATCTACATTGGATACAATGTAATATACTGATACCTTCCCACAGATCAATGTACATATAATAGCAGTTTCGTAATTACTATATCTACAATAGATATAATGTAATATACTGATACCTTCCCACAGATCAATATACATATAATAACAGTATCGTTATTACTATATCTACATCAGATATGTAATATACATTTAATAACAATATCATTATTAATATATCTACATCAGATGTAATGTAATATACTGATTTATTCCCACAGACCAATGTACATTCAATAACAATATCATTATTACTATATCTACATTGGATACAATGTAATATACTGATACCTTCCCACAGATCAATGTACATATAATAGCAGTTTCGTTATTACTATATCTACAATAGATATAATGTAATATATTGATACCTTCCCACAGATCAATATACATATAATAACAGTATCGTTATTACTATATGTACATCAGATATGTAATATACATCTAATAACAATATCATTATTAATATATCTACATCAGAAGTAATGTAATATACTGATTTATTCCCACAGACCAATGTACATTTAATAACAATATCATTATTATTATATCTACATTGGATACAATGTAATATACTGATACCTTCCCACCGATCAATGTACATATAATAACAGTTTCGTTATTACTATATCTACATTAGATATAATGTGATATACTGATACCTTCCCACAGATCAATGTACATTGAATAACAGTATCGTTTATACTATATCGACATTGGATATAATGTAATATACTGATGCCTTCCCACAGATCAATGTAATTTTGGTAACAATATCATTATTACTATATCTACATTAGATATAATGATATATACTGATCCCTACCCACAGATCAATGTACATATAATAACAGTTTTGTTATTACTATATCTACAATAGATATAATGTAATATACTGATACCTTCCCACAGATCAATGTACATACAATAACAGTATCGTTATTACTATATCTACATAAGATATGTAATATACATTTAATAACAATATCATTATTACTATATCTACATTGGATATAATGTAATATAATGATCCCTTCCCACCGATCAATGTGCATATAATGGCAATATCCTTATTACTATATCTGCATTAGATCTGCTGCAATATACTGATTCCTTCCCACAGATCAATGTACATTGAGTAACAGTATCATTTATACTATATCTACATCAGATGTAATTTTAATATACTGATTTAATCCCACAGATCAATGTACATATAATAACAGTTTCGTTATTACTATATCTACATTAGATATAATGTAATATACTGATACCTTCCCACAGATCAATGTACATATAATAACAGTATCGTTATTACTATATCTACATTAGATATGTAATATACATTTAATAACAATATCATTATTACTATATCTACATCAGATGTAATTTAATATACTGATTTAATCCCACAGATCAATGTACATATAATAACAGTTTCGTTATGACTATATCTACATTAGATATAATATAATATACTGATACCTTCCCACAGATCAATGTACATATAATAACAGTATCGTTATTACTATATCTACATTCGATATGTAATATACATTTAATAACAATATCATTATTACTATATTTACACCAGATGAAATTTAATATACTGATTTAATCCCACAGACCAATGTACATTTAATAACAATATCATTATTACTATATCTACATTAGATATTATGTAATATAATGATTTAATCCCACAGATCAATGTACATTTAATAACAATATCATTATTACTATATCTACCTTAGATATAATGTAATATAATGATCTCTTCCCACCGATCAATGTACATATAATGGCAGTATCGTTATCGCTATATCTCCATTTGATATGTAATATACATTTAATAACAATATCATTATTAATATATCTACATCAGATGTAATGTAATATACTGATTTATTCCCACAGACCAATGTACATTCAATAACAATATCATTATTACTATATCTACATTGGATACAATGTAATATACTGATACCTTCCCACAGATCAATGTACATATAATAGCAGTTTCGTTATTACTATATCTACAATAGATATAATGCAATATACTGATACCTTCCCACAGATCAATATACATATAATAACAGTATCGTTATTACTATATGTACATCAGATATGTAATATACATCTAATAACAATATCATTATTAATATATCTACATCAGAAGTAATGTAATATACTGATTTATTCCCACAGACCAATGTACATTTAATAACAATATCATTATTATTATATCTACATTGGATACAATGTAATATATGATACCTTCCCACCGATCAATGTACATATAATAACAGTTTCGTTATTACTATATCTACATTAGATATAATGTGATATACTGATACCTTCCCACAGATCAATGTACATGAATAACAGTATCGTTTATACTATATCGACATTGGATATAATGTAATATACTGATGCCTTCCCACAGATCAATGTAATTTTGGTAACAATATCATAATACTATATCTACCTTAGATATAATGATATATACTGATCCCTACCCACAGATCAATGTACATAATAACAGTTTTGTTATTACTATATCTACAATAGATATAATGTAATATACTGATACCTTCCCACAGATCAATGTACATACAATAACAGTATCGTTATTACTATATCTACATAAGATATGTAATATACATCTAATAACAATATCATTACTACTATATCTACATCAGATGAAATGTAATATACTGATTTAATCCCACAGACCAATGTACATTTAATAACAATATCATTATTACTATATCTACATTAGATATAATGTTATATAATGATCCCTTCCCACCGATCAATGTACATATAATGGCAGTATCGTTATTACTATATCTACATCAGATGTAATGTAATATACTGATTTATTCCCACAGACCAATGTACATTTAATAACAATATCATTATTATTATATCTACATTGGATACAATGTAATATACTGATACCTTCCCACAGATCAATGTACATATAATAGCAGTTTCGTTATTACTATATCTACAATAGATATAATGTAATATACTGATACCTTCCCACAGATCAATGTACATATAATAACAGTATCGTTATTACTATATCTACATTAGATATGTAATATACATTTAATAACAATATCATTGTTACTATATCTACATTAGATATAATGTAATATAATGATCCCTTCCCACCGATCAATGTACATATAATGGCAGTATCGTTATTACTATATCTACATTAGATGAAATTTAATATACTGATTTAATCCCACAGACCAATATACATTTAATAACAATATCATTATTAATATATCTACATCAGATGAAATTCAATATACTGATTTAATCCCACAGACCAATGTACATTTAATAACAATATCATTATTACTGTATCTACATTAGATATAATGTTATATAATGATCCCTTCCCACCGATAAATGTACATATAATGGCAGTATCGTTATTACTATATCTCCATTAGATATGTAATATACATTTAATAACAATATCATTATTAATATATCTACATCAGATGTAATGTAATATACTGATGCCTTCCCACAGATCAATGTAATTTTGTTAACAATATCCTTATTACTATATCTACCTTAGATATAATGATATATACTGATCCCTACCCACAGATCAATGTACATATAATAACAGTTTCGTTATTACTATATCTACAATAGATATAATGTAATATACTGATACCTTCCCACAGATTAATGTACATACAATAACAGTATCGTTACTACTATATCTCCATTTGATATGTAATATACATTTAATAACAATATCATTATTAATATATCTACATCAGATGTAATGTAATATACTGATTTATTCCCACAGACCAATGTACATTCAATAACAATATCATTATTACTATATCTACATTGGATACAATGTAATATACTGATACCTTCCCACAGATCAATGTACATATAATAACAGTATCGTTATTACTATATCTACATTAGATATGTAATATACATTTAATAACAATATCATAATTACTATATCTACATCAGATGAAATGTAATATATTGATTTAATCCCACAGTCCAATGTACATTTAATAACAATATCATTATTACTATATCTCCATCAGATGTAATCTAGTATACTGATTTAATCCCTCAGACCAATGTACATTTAATAACAATATCATTATTACTATATCCTCATTAGATATAATGTAATATACAGATCACTTCCCACAGATCAATGCACAGATTGTAACATTATCGTCATTACTATATCTACATTAGATATGTAATAAATACTTACTAACAGTATCGTTATTACCATACCTACATTAGATCTACTGGAATATACTGATTCCTTCCCACAGATCAATGTACATTGAATAACAGTATCATTTATACTATATCTACATTGGATATAATGTAATATACTGATGCCTTCCCACAGATGAATGTAATTTTGGTAACAATATCATTATTACTATATCTACATTAGATATAATGTAATATAATGATACCTTCCCACAGATCAATGTACATATAATGGCAGTATCGTTATTACTATATCTCCATTAGATATGTAATACACATTTAATAACGATATCATTATTACTATATCTACATCAGATGAAATGTAATATACTGATTTAATCCCACAGACCAATGTACATTTAATAACAATACCATTATTACTATATCTACATCACATGTAATTTAATATACTTATTTAATCCCACAGATCAATGTACATTTAATAACAATATCATTATTACTATATCTACATTAGATATAATGTAATATACTGATCCCTACCCACAGATCAATGTACATATAATAACAGTATCGTTATTACTATATCTACATTAGATATGTAATAAATACTTAATAACAGTATCGTTATTACTATATCTACATTAGATCTACTGCAATATACTGATTCCTTCCCACAGATCAATGTACATTGAATAGCAGTATCATTTATACTATATCTACATTGGATATAATGTAATATACTGATGCCTTCCCACAGATCAATGTAATTTTGGTAACAATATCATTATTACTATATCTACATTAGATATAATGTAATATACTGATACCTTCCCACAGATCAATGTACATATAATAACAGTATCGTTATTACTATATCTACATTAGATATGTAATATACATTTAATAACAATATCATAATTACTATATCTACATCAGATGAAATGTAATATATTGATTTAATCCCACAGTCCAATGTACATTTAATAACAATACCATTATTACTATATCTCCATCAGATGAAATGTAATATACTGATTTAATCCCACAGACCAATGTACATTTAATAACAATACCATTATTACTATATCTACATCAGATGTAATTTTATTATACTGATTTAATCCCACAGATCAATGTACATATAATAACAGTTTCGTTATTACGATATCTACATTAGATATAATGTAATATACTGATACCTTCCCACAGATCAATGTACATATAATAACAGTATCGTTATTACTATATCTACATTAGATATGTAATATACATTTAATAACAATATCATTATTACTATATCTACATCAGATGTAATTTAATATACTGATTTAATCCCACAGATCAATGTACATATAATAACAGTTTCGTTATGACTATATCTACATTAGATATAATATAATATACTGATACCTTCCCACAGATCAATGTACATATAATAACAGTATCGTTATTACTATATCTACATTCGATATGTAATATACATTTAATAACAATATCATTATTACTATATTTACACCAGATGAAATTTAATATACTGATTTAATCCCACAGACCAATGTACATTTAATAACAATATCATTATTACTATATCTACATTAGATATAATGTTATATAATGATCCCTTCCCACCGATCAATGTACATATAATGGCAGTATCGTTATTACTATATCTACATCAGATGTAATGTAATATACTGATTTATTCCCACAGACCAATGTACATTTAATAACAATATCATTATTATTATATCTACATTGGATACAATGTAATATACTGATACCTTCCCACAGATCAATGTACATATAATAGCAGTTTCGTTATTACTATATCTACAATAGATATAATGTAATATACTGATACCTTCCCACAGATCAATGTACATATAATAACAGTATCGTTATTACTATATCTACATTAGATATGTAATATACATTTAATAACAATATCATTGTTACTATATCTACATTAGATATAATGTTATATAATGATCCCTTCCCACCGATCAATGTACATATAATGGCAGTATCGTTATTACTATATCTACATTAGATGAAATTTAAAATACTGATTTAATCCCACAGACCAATATACATTTAATAACAATATCATTATTAATATATCTACATCAGATGAAATTCAATATACTGATTTAATCCCACAGACCAATGTACATTTAATAACAATATCATTATTACTGTATCTACATTAGATATAATGTAATATAATGATCCCTTCCCACCGATAAATGTACATATAATGGCAGTATCGTTATTACTATATCTCCATTAGATATGTAATATACATTTAATAACAATATCATTATTAATATATCTACATCAGATGTAATGGAATATACTGATGCCTTCCCACAGATCAATGTAATTTTGGTAACAATATCATTATTACTATATCTACCTTAGATATAATGATATATACTAATCCCTACCCACAGATCAATGTACATATAATAACAGTTTCGTTATTACTATATCTACAATAGATATAATGTAATATACTGATACCTTCCCACAGATTAATGTACATACAATAACAGTATCGTTATTACTATATCTACATTAGATATGTAATATACATTTAATAATAATATCATTATTAATATATCTACATTAGATATAATGTAATATAATGATCCCTTCCCACCGATCAATGTACATATAATGGCAGTTTCGTTATTACTATATCTACAATAGATATAATGTAATATACTGATACCTTCCCACAGATCAATGTACATACAATAACAGTATCGTTATTACTATATCTACATTAGATGTGTAATATACATTTAATAACAATATCATTATTACTATTTCTACATCAGATATAATGTAATATACTGATTTAATCCCTCAGACCAATGTACATTTAATAACAATATCATTATTACTATATCCTTATTAGATATAATGTAATATACGGATCACTTCCCACAGATCGATGCACAGATTGTAACATTATCGTCATTTCTATATCTACATTAGATATGTAATAAATACTTACTAACAGTATCGTTATTACCATACCTACATTAGATCTACTGGAATATACTGATTCCTTCCCACAGATCAATGTACATTGAATAACAGTATCATTTATACTATATCTACATTGGATATAATGTAATATACTGATGCCTTCCCACAGATGAATGTAATTTTGGTAACAATATCATTATTACTATATCTACATTAGATATAATGTAATATAATGATACCTTCCCACAGATCAATGTACATACAATAACAGTATCGTTATTACTATATCTACATTAGATATGTAATATACATTTAATAACGATATCATTATTACTATAACTACATCAGATGAAATGTAATATACTGATTTAATCCCACAGACCAATGTACATTTAATAACAATACCATTATTACTATATCTACATCACATGTAATTTAATATACTTATTTAATCCCACAGATCAATGTACATTTAATAACAATATCATTATTACTATATCTACATTAGATATAATGTAATATACTGATCCCTACCCACAGATCAATGTACATATAATAACAGTATCGTTATTACTATATCTACATTAGATATGTAATAAATACTTAATAACAGTATCGTTATTACTATATCTACATTAGATCTACTGCAATATACTGATTCCTTCCCACAGATCAATGTACATTGAATAGCAGTATCATTTATACTATATCTACATTGGATATAATGTAATATACTGATGCCTTCCCACAGATCAATGTAATTTTGGTAACAATATCATTATTACTATATCTACATTAGATATAATGTAATATACTGATACCTTCCCACAGATCAATGTACATATAATAACAGTATCGTTATTACTATATCTACATTAGATATGTAATATACATTTAATAACAATATCATAATTACTATATCTACATCAGATGAAATGTAATATATTGATTTAATCCCACAGTCCAATGTACATTTAATAACAATACCATTATTACTATATCTCCATCAGATGAAATGTAATATACTGATTTAATCCCACAGACCAATGTACATTTAATAACAATACCATTATTACTATGTCTACATCAGATGTAATTTAATATACTGATTTAATCCCACAGATCAATGTACATATAATAACAGTTTCGTTATTACTATATCTACATTACATATAGTGTAATATACTGATACCTTCCCATAGATCAATGTACATATAATAACAGTATCGTTATTACTATATCTACATTAGATATGTAATATACATTTAATAACAATATCATTATTACTATATCTACATCAGATATAATGTAATATAATGATTTAATCCCACAGATCAATGTACATTTAATAACAATATCATTATTACTATATCTACATTCGATATAATGTAATAGAATGATCCCTTCCCACCGATCAATGTACATATAATGGCAGTATCGTTATTACTATATCTACAATAGATATAATGTAATATACTGATACCTTCCCACAGATCAATATACATAGAATAACAGTATCGTTATTACCATATCTACATTAGATATGTAATATACATTTAATAACAATATCATTATTACTATATCTACATCAGATGAAATTTAATATACTGATTTAATCCCACAGACCAATGTACATTTAATAACCAAATTATTATTACTATATCTACATCAGAGGTAATTTAATATACTGATTTAATCCCACAGACCAATGTACATTCAATAACAATATCATTATTACTATATCTACATTAGATATAATGTAATATAATGATCCGTTCCCACCGATCAATGTACATATAATGGCAGTATCGTTATTACTATATCTACATTAGATGTGTAATATACATTTAATAACAATATCATTATTACTATATCTACATCAGATATAATGTAATATACTGATTTAATCCCACAGACCAATGTACATTTAATAACAATATCATTATTACTATATCCTCATTAGATATAATGTAATATACGGATCACTTCCCACAGATCGATGCACAGATTGTAACATTATCGTCATTACTATATCTACATTAGATATGTAATAAATACTTACTAACAGTATCGTTATTACCATATCTACATTAGATCTACTGGAATATACTGATTCCTTCCCACAGATCAATGTACATTGAATAACAGTATGATTTATACTATATCTACATTGGATATAATGTAATATACTGATGCCTTCTGGTAACAATATCATTATCACTATATCTACATTAGACATAATGTAATATACTGAACCCTTCCCACAGATCAATGTACATATAATAACAGTTTCGTTATTACTATATCTACATTAGATATGTAATATACATTTAATAACAGTATCATTATTACTATATCTACATCAGATGAAATGTAATATACTGATTTAATCCCACAGACCAATGTACATTTAATAACAATACCATTATTACTATGTCTACATCAGATGTAATTTAATATACTGATTTAATCCCACAGATCAATGTACATTTAATAACAATATCATTATTACTATATCTACATTAGATATAATGTAATCTACTGATCCCTACCCACAGATCAATGTACATATAATAACAGTTTCGTTATTACTATATCTACAATAGATATAATGTAATATACTGATACCTTCCCACAGATCAATGTACATATAATAACAGTATCGTTATTACTATATCTACATTAGATATGTGATATACATTTAATAACAATATCATTATTACTAGATCTACATTAGATATAATGTAATATAATGATCCCTTCCCACCGATCAATGTACATATAATGTCAGTATCGTTATTACTATATCTACATTAGATGTGTAATATACATTTAATAACAATATCATTATTACTATATCTACATCAGATATAATGTAATATACTGATTTAATCCCACAGACCAATGTACATTTAATAACAATATCATTATTACTATATCTACATCAGATGAAATTTAATATACTGATTTAATCCCACAGATCAATGTACATATAATGACAGTTTCATTATTACTATATCTACATTAGATATAATGTAATATACTGATACCTTCCCACAGATCAATGTACATATAATAACAGTATCGTTATTACTATATCTACATTAGATATGTAATATACACTTAATAACAATATCATTATTACTATATCTACATTAGATATAATGTAATATAATGATCCCTTCCCACCGATCAATGTACATATAATGGCAGTATCTTTATTACTATATCTACATTAGATATGTAATATACATTTAATAACAATATCATTATTACCATATCTACATCAGATGAAATGTAATATACTGATTTAATCCCACAGACCAATGTACATTTAATAACAATACCATTATTACTATATCTACATCAGAAGAAATGTAATATACTGATTTAATCCCGCAGACCAATGTACATTTAATAACAGTATCATTATTACTAGATCTACGTTAGATATAATGTAATATACTGATTCCTACCCCCAGAACAATGTACATATAATAACAGTTTCGTTATTACTATATCTAGATTAGATATGTAATACATTTAACAACAATATCATTATTACTGTATATTAAAATCTGTGCACAAAACCAGCTGATATTTCCTATTTACTTAGTTACAGGATTCAATAATCACCCAATTAGTGCAATTATGTATATATTTATTTTTAGTCTGGTACAAGGTTTGGCCATACAGCACGTGGCACACTCTATAAACACACACCCGTAAGAAGCATACAGCCAACTTCACACATCATCATACTTGCACATACACACACACATACCTACTGTTATGCGTTGACTAATCTATACACACACCCCTCAACGCATACATTACATTAACGATTTATTTTTCCATCTCCTGTAGCCCCATTCCTGTACAACACAATATATGTTTTGGTTTGCTTAGCGGTTTCGTTAGTACATCCGCTACCATTCTTTCTGTTGGGAGATATTCCAACTCAAACCTTTTGTCCTTTATTGCACCTCTTACAAAATGATATCTTAGATCTATATGCTTAGATCTTGCATGAAATACAGCATCCCTTGTGAGCAGATTCGCACTTTGATTATCATTAAATACTTTGATGTTTATGTCTAACCCAAGTTCTTCCCGAAAGTTTTTAATGTGTATTGCTTCCTTGGCAGCTTCAGCAATTGCCATGTATTCAGCTTCCGCTGAAGACAACGCTACTGTTTTTTGTTTCTGTGATTTCCATGAAATCGCAGCATTACACATTACAAATGCATAACCAGTATATGATTTCCTGTCTATTGCATTGGATCCCCAACCTGCATCAGCATACCCAATTATTTCAAAATTCCCTCTTTGATACTTTAAACCCAAGTTAATTGTTTGTTTGAGATATCTTAAAATTCTCTTTGCAGCGATCCAATGTGCTTTGTTGTATGCCGATGCAAATTGTGCCAAAAATACAACCCTATTCATTATATCTGGCCTCGACACCACGGCCAGGTACATTAATGCACCAATTAGTTCTTTATAAGGTGCTTCGCAGTTTCCTATATCTGAATGAAAAGTTTCATTTATGTTTGCAGGTGTATCTAGTCCATTTGCGTTTTCCATCTCAAATCTATTTAATACATCTCTAATATATTTTCTTTGAATTAATGTAATTTCATTTCCTTTTCGCAAAATTTCTATCCCTAAGCAATAATTTGCTTCTCCCATGTCTTTGATTTCAAACGTTTCTTTAAGTCCTTCTTTAATTTCCGCAATTTTATTAACATTATTTCCCGCAATTAACATGTCATCAACGTATACTAAAATTAATATAAATGTTTCCTTATTCTTAATGAAATATATACACGGATCAGAATTACTCTGCTTTAAACCTAGTTCCTTTAATTTAGAGTCTAATAATATGTTCCACTGTCGACTCGCTTGTTTTAGTCCGTATAACCCCTTTTTCAGTTTACAACAATTTCTATTTTTGTTCTGTATGTTCCTTAACATCAATAATGCTTTGTTTTTAATATCCCCCTTTTCTGTTTCTATTATGTAACATAAAGAATCTTCCAACAGCTCCGGTATTTCCATGTAAACCTCCTCATCTAGCTTTCCATTTAAGAAAGCAGATGTTACATCCATTTGATGTATTATTAAGTTATATTGTACTGCTAAAGCTATTAACATTCTGAAAGATTCTAGTCTAGCAACTGGTGCGAATGTTTGATCATAGTCATATCCCTTTTTCTGATTGAAACCTCTCGCTACTAACCTAGCATTTCTCTTATATATTTCACCGCGACTATTAAATTTGTTCGCTAACACTATTTTGCAGTCAATAATGTTTTTATTACATGGCTTTTCAACTACATCCCACGTGTCATTTTTCAACAGACTTTTGAACTCGTTCACAATTGCTTCATACCATTCTTCTTTGTTTTCACCTTTAACTGCTTCGTGCAAGTCTATCTGTGCGTAGTTTGCCGTTGCATCCTCAAATACCCCATTATCACCGTTGTCTGTTGCATCGTCTCTATCTGCTCGCTGATTTTCTTCATATTCATTGCATGATGTAGTTCTGTACGATTTTTTCGGCCTCCCTGGCCTTCCCGTGCGGATTATTTTTGGTCTTCCGCGTACTCTTCTTTCGAGACATTTGTTTTCATCATTATTGTCAGTTTGTTGGCTTTCATTTATCGGAATTAATATTTCTGATGAATCAGCATCTGTGTCTTCTTCTTCTTCAGCGATCATTTCATTCTGGTTTATAACTGTGCATTCTTCTGCTTCACTCATGAATCTCACATCTCTTGATACTATGATCTTCCTCATTTTCGGAACATATACTCTGTATCCTTTTGTCTGTTCAGAGTATCCTACCATAACACCTTGTATCGACCTTTCTTCCAATTTTCCTTTGGTTACAGTTTTATCTAGAATGAAAGTCTTTGTTCCAAAAACCCGTAAGTGATTTATGTTTACCTTTCGATCAGACCAGAGCTCATATGGTATTTTACCATCTAATGAGTTCGTAGGGCACCTATTTCTTATGTAATTTGCCGTCATTACTGCCTCTGCCCAGAAACCAGCTGCCAATTCCGATTTGATCAACATACATCTTGCCATGTCTAACAGTGTTCTGTTCTTCCTTTCGGCAACCCCATTTTGCTGTGGAGTGTATGGAGTAGACGTCCTTCTTTGTATTCCACAGTCTTTTAAAAATTTGTCGAATTTATCATTACAGTATTCTTTTCCATTATCCGTTTGTAGATACTTAATCTTTTTCTCACACAGATTTTCTGCAATCTTCTTATATTCTTTAAACTTTTCGAATACATCACTTTTGTTCTTTAGAAAATACACTTTACAATATCTGGAGTAATCGTCAATAAAGGTACAATAGTATCTTGCACCCCCCAAAGATTGTTGCCTGAACGGTCCACATATGTCACTGTGCACTATTTCTAATTTGTTCTTGGCCCTTTCATGTGACGACTTAAACGGTAATACTGTTTGTTTACCTAAAGCACATACTCGACATTCTAAAATTTTACTGCCATCACCTGTATTAATATTCACATCTCTCAATATCTTTATTAGGTCTTTTACATTTAAGTGTCCCAACCGTTCATGCCATAATTTTAACCTTATGTCATCTCCACCAATCTTTTGAGCCGTTTGTACTTCCGGTTGTTTTATAAAATACAGGTTACCAATCCTATTTGCCACCAGCCTTACATTACCTTCATAATCTCTCACCGTGGCCGCATGCTTATTAAATACTACCTCATAGTTTTTGTCGACTATTCGTGCCACTGACACCAAATTGGTCCTCAAGGTTGGCACCAAAAGTGTATTTTCAAAGTTTATGAACTTTTCAGTGTTTTCATCCATGACCTTTACTCTAACTCTTCCTTTGCCTTCAACAGTGGTGGAGTTTTTATCAGCTAGATGCAGATTTTCATTTACTGGTTCCATTTCATGAAACATATCTTCATTTTTGCACAAATGAGCAGTGCATCCACTATCTAAGCACCATCTTTCTTCTAGCTCCCCAGCCATGGTTTTATTTGCAACTGCTGCATAGAATGTTTCCTCCACCATCTTTGCACTTCGTTCATTGCTTCTGAAGGTTTTATTTCCTCTTGGCGGAATCCTCGCATAACATTTTGCAGCAATGTGCCCCTTTCTATTACATCTAAAACATGTTATGTTGTAATTCAGACTTCCTTTCGACATATCTTTACAGTCAATTTTGTTGGTTTCTTCACCAGTTTTCCTTCTCTGAAAGTTCTGCCCCCCAGTTTGACTCTTTTTTGATGTTACCCACATTGCGTTTGAAATCCCACTTGGGCTACAACTTTGTTTTCGGGCATCACTCTCTTCTAGGATTTTTATTTTCAGAGCTTCAACACCAGGTAAGTTGTCACGGGATTCAATTGCGCATCTGAAATTTTCATAACTTCCTGGCAGACTATACAGTAACATAATTGACAACAAGTTAGGGTTAATTTCCACATTCATTGCCTCCAACTTGTCCACTGCATCAAAAAACTTGTTAATATGTTCCCTCACATCTTCCCCTTCCTGCATCTTTTGCAGTGTTAACTGTTTTAACAACGTGGCCTTTCTCGCAGCCCCCTTTGATGCATATATTGATTCCAGCTTTAACCATGTTTCACGTGCTGTCTCGCATCCCTTCAACTGTTTTAGTTCACTTGGTGCAATACTGAGTATTAAATCAGATCTGGCTTTTCTATCCTCGCTTATCCATTTATTATGGGCTACGACGGAAGTTGCATCACCTTCCATAATTTCTGGCTTAACTGCTTCACCAGATACATGTTGCCAATGATCATTTTTTACCAGTAATGCCTCGGCTTGCATTCGCCACGTGTCATAATTGTTTTTATTTAAAGCCTCAATTTTCGCCAAATTTAAACTCATCTTGATATGCGACGCACGTGGTCAACCTAACCTCTTCACTAGAATTCTTTTCTTTTACAAACCTGGGCCCATAACCAGTTAAAATCTGTGCACAAAACCAGCTGATATTTCCTATTTACTTAGTTACAGGATTCAATAACCACCCAATTAGTGCAATTATGTATATATTTATTTTTAGTCTGTTACAAGGTTTAGCCATACAGCACGTGGCACACTCTATAAACACACACCCGTAAGAAGCATACAGCGGACTTCACACATCATCATACTTGCACACACACACACACATACATACTGTTATGCGTTGACTAATCACAACACTATATCTACATCAGCTGAAATTTAATATACTGATTTATTCCCACACACCAATGTACATTTAATAACAATATCATTATTACTATATCTACATTAGATATAATGTAATATAATGATCACATCCCACAGATCAATGTACATATAATAACAGTATCGTTATTACTATATCTACATTAGATATGTAATACACATTTAATAACAATATCATTATTACTATATCTACATCAGGTGAAATGTAATATACTGATTTATTCCCACAGACCAATGTACATTTAATAACAATATCATACTATATCTACATTAGATACAATGTAATATACTGATACCTTCCCACAGATCAATGTACATACAATAACAGTAGCGTTATTACTATATCTACATTAGATATGTAATATACATTTAATATTAATAGCATTATTACTATATCTACATCAGATGAAATGTAATATACTGATTTAATCCCACAGACCAATGTACATTTAATAACAATACCATTATTACTATATCTACATCAGATGAAATGTAATATACTGATTTAATCCCACAGTCCAATGTATATTTAATAACAATACCATTATTACTATATCTACATCAGATGAAATGTAATATACTGATTTAATCCCACAGTCCAATGTACATTTAATAACAATACCATTATTACTATATCTCCATCAGATGAAACGTAATATACTGATTTAATCCCACAGACCAATGTACATTTAATAACAATACCATTATTACTATATCTACATCAGATGTAATTTAATATACTGATTTAATCCCACAGATCAATGTACATATAATAACAGTTTCGTTATTACTATATCTACATTAGATATAATGTAATATACTGATACCTTCCCACAGATCAATGTACATATAATGGCAGTATCGTTATTACTATATATGCATTAGATCTCCTGCAATATACTGATCCCTTCCCACAGATCAATGTACATTGAATAACAGTATCATTTATACTATATCGACATTGGATATAATGTAATATACTGATGCCTTCCCACAGATCAAAGTAATTTTGGTAACAATATCATTATTACTATATCTACATTAGATATAATGTCATATACTGATCCCTACGCAAAGATCAATGTACATATAATAACAGTTTCGTTATTACTATATCTACATTAGATATGTAATATACATTTAATAACAGTATCATTATTGTTATATGTACATCAGATGAAATGTAATATACTGATTTATTCCCACAGACCAATGTACATTTAATAACAATATCATACTATATCTACATTAGATACAATGTAATATACTGATACCTTCCCACAGATCAATGTACATACAATAACAGTAGCGTTATTACTATATCTACATTAGATATGTAATATACATTTAATAACAATATCATTATTACTATATCTACATCAGATGAAATATAATATACTGATTTATTTCCACAGACCAATGCACATTTAATAACAATACCATTATTAATATATCTACATCAGATGTAATTTAATATACTGATATATTCCCACAGACCAATGTACATTTAATAACAATACTGTTACGTCCCTAGTTATAACCCATTTTCGTCTTTCGCCATTTCAAAGAGGTCTTGCTCTGGAATCCGCAAATCATCAGCGTTTTCTCGCTTAGCGACGACCGCGATACGAAATCAGGGAACTTGCGGAATGCGAGGGCGAAAACTCTTTGCTTGCAGGTTTTCGCAAGCAAAGAGCGTGACCTACTCCCCTTTTGGGAGTATAAGTTATCGGTGCAACGCAAGTACGCCAGTTCCGTGATAGCGTAAAGCAAAGACCGAAGTTCTGTCCGTTCGCGACCCGCATGTAGATCCGTGTTCAAGGCTACTCGAAACCAGGAAGATCATCAACGACGTGCTCGGCCGACGGTTCAACACGAGTGTATCGCCGCAATCTGAGATACCAGATTCATAATAGGACCAAGTCCAGGAGTGCACCCGTGTGCTGTGCAGGACCACCACCAACCGCTTGTATCTCCAAGGTCGAGTCGTAGCCACGCGCCGCGAGTCTAGTGTAACGTCCGAACCGCGAACATAGCGTAAAACGAGACCTCTCGAGTGAATGAACTGTGAGTGAATACAAGAACGAACGAGTGACGTACAACACCTGAAGTCACCGAAGGGTATGTAACGACAAACGAGAATATATATATTATTGAAAACCCATACACGTATCGACAATTACTAAACGCCCTATCCTGCATCCTTTATTATCCGCAAGGAAGGTCAAGGTACGCTTTAGCGTTTAAATCGGCAGAACCCAAAGATCAGAGTAACAGAGTAAGAACCACCCGTCAGGTGGGACGTAACAATTTGGTGTCAGAAGTGGGATACCCGTTAACCATACGGATTCACGTAATATTAAATTCATTAATTTCCGTTGCTTAACGCGCCGTAACTTGATCAAACCCTTGCCCACTCACAACGCTCACTATGCCTCTCGTTCACGACACGATTCCCCCTCGCAACTCACCACTGCCTCCGACCGCCTCGCCGTCCATAAGAGACACGAGGAGCCTCGGTCAATCCGGGACATCGCATATTGAATCATGGTTTATCACCGAAAGGGAGGAGAGAAGGGTGGATCGGATTTTAGAAAAAATCCCTGATTTCGACCCTGACAAGGTTTCGTTCGAAGAGTTTTTAAACGCGATACACAAAGTAAAATCACGAGTCCCCCCTGGCCAGGAGGCCACTTTTCTCGAAGGTCTCATGGATAAATTGGTCCTGCACGTTAAATTTTACGTAGAACAACAAGAATGTAATAGCGTTGTAGATCTGTTAAAATTGCTCCGGAAAAGATATGCCCCTAACAAAACGTATAAGGAACTCTGCTTAGAACTCGCGAATCTCCCAATGAGAGAAAATGAAACCGTTCTGGAATATACCCACCGTTTCACCAGGCTCCTTTATAAGGCATCAGCAAGCGGTCGCGACGAAAAGGGCAAAAACTTTGACCCCGAAAAATTCGACGTCTTAGCAGGGCGGGCCTACATCCGAGGCTTGCCAGCAAAATTAGCTCAGGCCGTAATGACCGCAAGAAAAACAACGCTCACCGGTATCATGGACGAGGCTCTTTTGATAGATAAGAATGATGCGAAAATGAGAAAATTGGCACCTCCGGCAAATTCTCACGTTCATCCTTTACCAGCAACCCCTCCTTCACCATACGACTACAATCGAACCTGGTCTGAATGGCGAGAACCGCCACCGCAGGTACAACCAGAATACCCTAGCCATCCATGTGGCTCTTGCTATACGAACACGGTCCAGCCCGCGGCCCCTCCGGCAAACACGTGCCAATCTCGGTACGCAACTCCACCATGCGGCTCCGGATGCCCACACGGCTGTGCACCATACATACCCCCGCAGCCGTCTTGTTTCTGCGGGTGCGGCCACGCTCAAAGGGCACCACCCCAAGATCCATATTGTCATAATCACCATAATTACCATAACGCACACGGAACTCAGTATTCAGGTCCAACAAACTACTCAAATAATTATTCACGCGGACCTAATCGGCGCCAAGGACCGCGCCGACCACTAGGAAATAGCTATCCTGAACGTGGGCGCGATCCTCCGCCGAGACTAGACGACAGACCGTCGCGAAATAGTACGCCAGAAAGGGAAAATTTAAACTTCACTCGCGCCCGTTCACCCGCGGACCATCGAGCGGGCGCAGCTTTTACGCCTCACCGCGATCACCACCAGCCCCAAGCGAGTCCCCAGGACTCTTACAGGCTCCTTCGCCGCGAATCAAGATCCGCTCAAAGGAACTAAGGAAGGGAAACGGAGAATTTATAATAGACACCGGCTCGATGTTGAACTTGATTAAGTCAAACGCGCTACGGACCGACGCGCCGATCATTAAATGCGAGAGCGTCAGCGTAAAAGGACTGCAAGGATACATCATTGCTGCCGGTATCATAAGCATCAAAATAAACGAAAGCCAAACCCTCTTCTATGTCGTCGACAACCCGGATTTCCCTGACGGAGTTATAGGACTATTAGGTAGCCCGTACCTCCTACAAGAAGAGAGCGAAATTTCTTTCCATCATAGAACCCTAGTAACGAGCAAACGGCCGATTCATCCTACCGGATTCTCGAACTCACGGGAGATAAAAGAAACGCTGACAACTTCTCAACGCAACCAGGAAGCCCCACGAGCGCTCCTCGGTGAACAGGAATGTACGAAAATTGCGCCAGCCGATTGCACCGACGATAACGACGAAGACGCGGACCGCGCCGTCGAACGGCTGACCCAGCAGAATCCGCAGGAGTCCAGTGACGAAACGCGCATCGTGACCGACATTACTGACCTACCTAGACCGCTGACACCGCTGACAGACGAACAGCTGGAATTTCAAGGCGAAGACCTAGGAGACTATGTCGTCACGCAACACTCTGACATTGAAAGAATCCATAAAATTAATAAAGCGTTAAAATTAGATCACTTAGAAGACAAACCGCGACGCATGGTTGAAAGTATCGTAACACGTTACGCGGATAGATTTTTTATTCCCGGCGATCCCCTGGGAGATACGAAAACAATCGTTCACAACATCCCTGTGGACGACAAAACTCCGGTATTCACGCGACAGTATCCCTTCAGCGTTGACCAGGAGAAAGAAATATCGAAGCAAATTCAAAATTTAGAGGATTTGGGAGTAATAGTTCCCTCGAACTCACCATACAATTCGCCCCTCTGGCTAGTTCCGAAAAAAACCAGATTCGAAAGGAAATGTGCGCTGGAGAATGGTTGTAGACTTCCGTAAATTAAACGCGAAAACAATCGACGACCGTTTCCCGATTCCCCGCATTTCAGATATTTTCGACCGGTTAGGAGGTGCGAAATATTTCGCTGTGTTTGACTTGGCAAACGGATTTCATCAAATACGCATGGCCCCGGAGGATCAGGAGAAAACGGCATTCTCAACTCCGGATGGACATTACGAATACGCGCGCATGCCGTTCGGTTTGAAAAATGCACCTGCCACTTTTCAAAGGCTCATGCAACTTGTTTTAAAGGGATTAATTGGGAAAATCCTGTACGTATACATTGACGACATAGTAGTTTACGGACGCACCTTGGAGGAAATGGAAACACGACTCGAAACGTTATTCCAACGCCTACGCGAAAATAACCTCACATTACAACCAGATAAGGCAGAATTCCTGAAAAAGGAGGTAACCTATTTGGGCCATATCATCTCATCCGAGGGAATAAGACCAAACCCGGAGAAAATTCGAGCAGTAGAAAGTTTTCCGACTCCAACCACGCGCAAAACACTCAAACAATTTTTAGGATTGGTAAACTACTATAGGCGATTCATCCCGGATCTATCACAACAGGCCAAACCTCTGACAGAATTAACGAGTCCCAAGAAACCATTTGCATGGACCGAAGCCCACCAGAAAAGTTTTGAAGAATTACGACAGACGTTGTGCAAAGAACCTGTCTTACGCTATCCGAATTTTGATGAGCCCTTCATTATCACCACCGACGCATCAGACATCGCTGTCGGCGCTGTCCTAAGTCAGGGCAAAATAGGCGAAGATCCACCTATCGCCTACGCATCGTTAGCTCTTACGCCGGCTCAGCAAAACTATTCTACAACGGAAAAAGAATGCTTCGCGATCATTTTTGCTGTCAAACATTTCAGAACATATATCTATGGCAGAAAATTCACGTTAGTAACTGATCATCGCCCCCTACAATGGCTATTCTCGGTTAAAGACCCGGTGTCACGTCTAGCCCGATGGCGAATACTCTTAGAGGATTATAACTATGAAATCATATACAAACCGGGTCGCGTAAATGCAAACGCAGACGCCTTGTCAAGGAATCCGGTACCTTTTTCGTTACCAATAACGCCTTCAGAAGAACCCATAGCAACCCGGGTAAGCGCACGCCGTGCGGCCCAACTTAGGCCAAGTTATGAGGAACCACCATCCTTGATCCTGGATGAAACACAATCCATAGGGAATATAGAACCGGAAGAAATCGAGCCCAACGCAAACTCCACCATGAGGGATGACAACCTCACCACGGAGCAAGAGCATGAGGCATTGGCGAGTAGTACCCCAAAACCAAGAAAACGTGTATCTTGGGGGTCACCTCTCTCCACCCGGGAACCTGCGGAGCCATCCACAGATCAAGGTGATTCAGAACATGAACCATCCTCGCACGAGCTCACGCAAACAGATACCGTCGAACAACCAACACGCACCTCATGGGATTTGCCATCTCCTTCAGAAATACTAGATATACCGCAGTCTACGTTTAGGACCCCCAAATTCACTCGCGAATGGAAGGAGATAGATAATATTTACGCACCGGACCCTCAGGTCACCGCCGGCCCAACAACAACGGCAACTCATTGCAAAATAGTAATTTCTAAGGCTCCTCTCACGGAGGGCCCTGGTAATATCGCGCACTTTATCCCTGCCGATAAAATTCTCACCAGCCCTATTTGCAGAACTTTAAAAGCTCTAGGAATGCTATCAGAGACAAACCTACTCAACGAAGATCTAACTGAAGGCCGCGTAATTATTACCCAAGCCGAGGAAAGGCGAATCTTTAGCATTGTGGGAGCAAGACATTTTTTTCACACAATCGAACCACATCAATTACCCTACATATTACACGCATTAAAACTCAGCGCCAAAATAGAAGGCATAGATAACCTCCGCATTCCGGCAAGCGGAGAAACCTTGCTTCAAGTTAGCATACCAATGCTCCAACAGCATTTATATGAAGTATTTCATGACTATCCCATAACTATCACAATCTGCACGGGCGAGGTACAGACTCCACCAGAGGACCAACGCGAAGATATTATCCGTCATTACCACGAGAGCCTGATAGGAGGTCACAAGGGAGTGACCAAAACCTACCGCCGCATTCGAGACCGATTCGAATGGCCGAAAATGCATCGAAACATAGAGGATTACATACGTTCCTGCAAAAACTGCCAGGAGCAGAAACTAGTAAGAATAAAAACTCGTGAACCAATGCTTATTACCGATACCCCAGCAAAACCATTTGACAAGATAGCATTAGACACAGTCGGACCTCTTCCATTCACGCCAAGCGGAAACCGTCATATTCTCACACTGCAATGTCAACTTTCAAAATTCTGCATGGCTATTCCATTACCAGATATTCGAGCTGAGACCGTAGCAGACGCCTTCTCGCGTTACTTTATTGCAATGTTCGGCGCGCCACGGGCAATCCTCACGGATCGCGGAACGTCGTTTATTAACCAAGTTCTTAAAGGAATAGCAAAAACTTTTAATATTGAACACGTTACCACCTCCGGTTACAGGCCTCAAACTAACGGTTCCCTTGAGCGAAGTCACCACGTACTGATCGAATACTTAAAACATTTCATTGAAAACAAGTATGACTGGGATATTTTCCTCCCATTCGCAACGTACTCATATAACACATCAACACACGAAGCAACAAACTTTTCGCCTTACGAAGTAGTTTTCGGCCAGCTAGCAAGAGACCCCTTCACTCCTATGACCCACGAAGAACTCCTGACCTATCCGGTATACATTCAAAATTTAGTACAGAAATTAGAAGAGATACGGCAAATAGCAAGGAAAAATCTTGAACAAAGCAAAGAACGTTCAAAAATACAATACGACAAGAAAAGTAATGAAGTCCAATTCTCGCCCAACGATCAAGTTTATGTATTAAAAGAGCCACGTCTTAGTAAATTCGACCCTCATTATATCGGCCCGTTCAAAATTTGCGAAATAACTGACAATAGCAACGCAATCCTCAGGGACGAACAGGGAAGAAAATTTGCAAAACATCTTAACAAATTAAAACTCGCTCATTCGAAAAACCTTGAAAACAAATCCGATAACACCTGGAAGCCTCCCCCTTTCGACCCTACCTGAAAGACAAAGTATTTATTTTAGGAAGTCCAGTAAATTATAGCAAACCACTAGATAAAACAACCAAACCACCATGGGCCCCTGGTACCTGCTGCTGGGAATCGCCTCCATCCAGTTCACGATCGCGAGCCATATGGAGGGCGACTATTCCGTTACCCGGTTAAGGTACAACCCCGGACTGTATCCAGAGAAGCTATCCCCGATCCGCACGTTTCGGACAACGTGGAGACTAGTAACAGCTCTGGATGTAGCGGAAATCCTAACCAGCCGCCCAGACACCACCTTCGCGGTAAACCGCATGAAGGTCATGTGCAGGGCCCAGAACATAACATCATGCCCCGCGGACACCCTAAGAGAAGACTTAGACAGAAAACTAGCGGAGGCAGTACGATACGAAAATTTATTAGCACACGCGCTCGGGAAAAACACGGTTAGAGTAAGACGAGCCCCTTTCGGATTCATCGGCTCGATCAGCAAAACTCTGTTCGGAACACTCGACGAAACCGACGCGGAATATTATAACCGCGAAATCGACAAAATTTATAACGACCAAAAGCAAATAACATCTCTAATTCATAACCAAACCCACGTAATTAAATCTGAATTCCGTAAAGCATATAATACGCTGAACACTCTTTCCAAATCGGCAACAAATATGAACACTAGAATCGAACACATCCTCTATAAAACTGCAGAAATTGGCAGACGCGAAGACAAACTAGAATTAGAACTAGCTATGTCCTCCTGGGGAACCAGATTGATCCGGCAAACTGACGAATATGTATTAACGCTATCCACCATGACCGACGCAATAATGTTCGCAAAATTAGGAATCCTACATCCAATGATCTTATCACCAGACCAACTAGTCACAGCATGCAAGGCCATCCAAACTTCTACACATCTGGAATTCCCGCTCTCAATGGAAGAGTTGAGATCGGAGCAACTCCAGGGCACGACAACAATGAGTGCTGTATACGCAAAAGGAAGAGTGATCATCACGATAGACTTTCCTCTCCTAGAACCAAACTCCTATGAACTTTACCACCTATATCCCTGCCCATCTTTCCAGCAACTGAATGCAAACACCTTTACTCCTTTAATGATCCAACCACAAACAGAATTTCTTGCAATAGATCAAACAACCACCACCTTCTTCTCCCCTGACAAAACATACCTCAGAACCTGTAAAAACCCTAACGGAAGACTCCTCTGCGAAATCATGTTCCCGCTCCAAAACTATGAGCAAAGTCATATCTGTGAAATCGATCTCATCTTGCGTCCAGAACACCTACAGTGGAAACAGTGCATCGTGAAAGCGGCCCCAACGAATAACATACAGATCACGAAGCTAGAAGCTCCAAATACATGGCTATTTTCGATGAAACGTAAGGAAGAAATACAAATAAAATGCAATAAAAAATCGGCTGGATACGAACAAATCCAAGGCGCAGGAATATTACAGCTACAAAGCCACTGTGAAGCAACCATTGATCACACCAGAATAATGGCATCCGGAATAAAAACCCAGCAATACGATTACACATTCAAACCAAGTTTCAGCCTAAACATATCTAACCTCATCCCAGACATAACCCCACATCATATACAAATACTAACAAAGAACCAAGAAAACCAGCCAAATTTCACACCCATCAACATAGACCCAGACAACCTTATAACCTTACAAGAAGTGGACAACCAAGCGCAGGATATAGCACAGCACCACCGTGCTCTAGCCCACACAGCTTACATCACCTATGGGTCATTGTCAGCCATAAGTATTGTCCTTATGATAATAATAGCGATAATAGGATACAAATTCTACAAAAAACGAGCGGAGAACAGAAGCCAACCCAAATGCCACCAGTTTACGCTAAAGGACATCGAAATGCAGAACCAACCGACCATCACTACAGCAACAGGTCCACCAGATTTGCAGATAGCAGAACTACCAGAAATACAAATACCAAACGAAACAACGAACCCTGGTTTCGAGGAAAAATCAACACTTTTCTATTAAAACTAAGGAACGGAATCAGGAAACACAGATAAAAAAAAAAAAAAAAAAAAAAAAAAAAAAAAAAAAAAAAAACGCATCATGTGGTAGAAAGGAAAGAAAAACATATTTATTTTTTTTTTTTTTGTATACAAGCTTTCCTTTTATATAAGGGAGGGGAGTCAGGCCTGCTCCCGGAAGAGAGGCGCGAGGTCCAGCAATGAGTCCTCATCCCATTCCCACAGGTCGCGGAGGGTTCGGCGGAAATATGCCCTATACCAACGGACGGCTTCCCTGTAGGCGATGCTTATGTGCCCAGGATGGACGGTATGCGTACCATCCTCACGCTGCAAACAAAGTATTATTGAAAAACAAAAGAAAAAAAAAAAAAAGTAAATAAATAAATAATAAAGACGAAATAACAAGGCCACTTACCCACGATCGAAATACATCCTTTTTAAGAAGAGATAGATCCATGTTAAACAGTAAATGAGTGTGTCTTAAAAAGAAAAAATTCAGAATAAAATTAACGATCACCATTCGACCGACCACTTTATATATACCACAAACTCCCCACCAAGTTTACCAGGAGCATAGCAACGTTCGAATTCTACGTCGACAATTTTTCAACAGCCATCGTGGAATAGTTAACTCAGCGTATTCATAGACACTTCGTTCCAAAACCAAGCCTTTTATGGTCACATAAATTTTCACTCGGCATCCTTTTCAAAATTATCGTCTGTCTAGCGGGGGGGGGGGTGTGCCCTGTGGCCACTTCCCGCACAAATTTTTCCACTTTATACATAAGAACAACAACACAAAACCTGTACATATCCTCGACACTTTATATACATATTTCTTTTCTCTATATTTTCAACAGCTGCGCACCATTGTATTCTCTTCGGCACCTTTTACTTTTATATTTTGAACAGCCACCTTTTATTGTAAATTTTTCACTATTATATGTATACTTTGTGAATGCATGAAAAGTATGTGTGATTGAGCAAATGAAGTGGCGAACGACGAAAACACCTTGCACAAAGTGCCCTCGCGAGAGCATTTTGTGTCTAACGTGGGGGGTGTTACGTCCCTAGTTATAACCCATTTTCGTCTTTCGCCATTTCAAAGAGGTCTTGCTCTGGAATCCGCAAATCATCAGCGTTTTCTCGCTTAGCGACGACCGCGATACGAAATCAGGGAACTTGCGGAATGCGAGGGCGAAAACTCTTTGCTTGCAGGTTTTCGCAAGCAAAGAGCGTGACCTACTCCCCTTTTGGGAGTATAAGTTATCGGTGCAACGCAAGTACGCCAGTTCCGTGATAGCGTAAAGCAAAGACCGAAGTTCTGTCCGTTCGCGACCCGCATGTAGATCCGTGTTCAAGGCTACTCGAAACCAGGAAGATCATCAACGACGTGCTCGGCCGACGGTTCAACACGAGTGTATCGCCGCAATCTGAGATACCAGATTCATAATAGGACCAAGTCCAGGAGTGCACCCGTGTGCTGTGCAGGACCACCACCAACCGCTTGTATCTCCAAGGTCGAGTCGTAGCCACGCGCCGCGAGTCTAGTGTAACGTCCGAACCGCGAACATAGCGTAAAACGAGACCTCTCGAGTGAATGAACTGTGAGTGAATACAAGAACGAACGAGTGACGTACAACACCTGAAGTCACCGAAGGGTATGTAACGACAAACGAGAATATATATATTATTGAAAACCCATACACGTATCGACAATTACTAAACGCCCTATCCTGCATCCTTTATTATCCGCAAGGAAGGTCAAGGTACGCTTTAGCGTTTAAATCGGCAGAACCCCAAAGATCAGAGTAACAGAGTAAGAACCACCCGTCAGGTGGGACGTAACAATACCATTATTACTATATCTACATCAGATGTAATTTAATATACTGATTTAATCCCACCGATCAATGTACATATAATAACAGTTTCGTTATTACTATATCTACATTAGATATAATGTAATATGCTGATACCTTCCCACAGATCAATGTACATATAATGGCAGTATCGTTATTACTATATCTGCATTAGATCTCCTGCGATATACTGATGCCTTCCCACAGATCAATGTACATTGAATAACAGTATCATTTATACTATATCTACATTGGATATAATGTAATATACTGATGCCTTCCCACAGATTAATGTAATTTTGGTAACAATATCATTATTACGATATCTACATTGGACATAATGTAATATACTGAACCCTTCCCACAGATCAATGTACATATAATAACAGTTTCGTTATTACTATATCTACATTAGATATGTAATATACGTTTAATAACAGTATCATTATTGTTATATGTACATCAGATGAAATGTAATATACTGATTTATTCCCACAGACCAATGTACATTTAATAACAATATCATACTATATCTACATTAGATACAATGTAATATACTGATACCTTCCCACAGATCAATGTACATACAATAACAGTAGCGTTATTACTATATCTACATTAGATATGTAATATACATTTAATAACAATATCATTATTACTATATCTACATCAGATGAAATTTAATATACTGATTTATTTCCACAGACCAATGCACATTTAATAACAATACCATTATTAATATATCTACATCAGATGTAATTTAATACACTGATTTAATCCCACAGATCAATGTACATATAATGACAGTTCCATTATTACTATATCTACATTAGATATAATGTAATATACTGATACCTTCCCACAGATCAATGTACATATAATAACAGTATCGTTATTACTATATCTACATTGGATACAATGTAATATACTGATACCTTCCCACAGATCAATGTACATATAATAACAGTTTCGTTATTACTATATCTACATTAGATATAATGTAATATAATGATTTAATCCCACAGATCAATGTACATTTAATAACAATATCATTATTACTATATCTACATTCGATATAATGTAATAGAATGATCCCTTCTCACCGATCAATGTACATATTTTGGCAGTATCGTTATTACCATATCTACAGTAGATATAATGTAATATACTGATACCTTCCCACAGATCAATATACATAGAATAACAGTATCGTTATTACCATATCTACAATAGATATGTAATATACATTTAATAACAATATCATTATTACTATATCTACATCAGATGAAATTTAATATACTGATTTAATGCCACAGACCAATGTACATTTAATAATAATATCATTATTACTATATCTACATCAGAGGTAATTTAATATACTGATTTAATCCCACAGACCAATGTACATTCAATAACAATATCATTATTACTACATCTACATTGGATACAATGTAATATACTGATACCTTCCCACAGATCAATGTACATATAATAACAGTATCGTTATTACTATATCTACATTAGATATGTAGATAATTAATATATCTACATCAGATGAATTTTAATATACTGATTAAATCCCACAGACCAATGTACATTCAATAACAATATCATTATTACTATATCTACATTGGATACAATGTAATATACTGATACCTTCCCACAGATCAATGTACATACAATAACGGTATCGTTATTACTATATCTACATTAGATATGTAATATACATTTAATAACAATATCATTATTACTATATCTACATCAGAAGAAATGTAATATACTGATTTAATCCCACAGACCAATGTACATTTAATAACAATATCATTATTACAATATCTACGTTGGATACAATGTAATATACTGATACCTTCCCACAGATCAATGTACATATAATAACAGTATCGTTATTACTATATCTACATTCGATATAATGTAATATACTGATACCTTCCCACAGATCAATGTACATATAATAACAGTATCTATATTAATATATCAACATTAAGTATGTCATGTACATTGAATAACAATATCATTATTACTATATCTACATCAGATGAAATTTAATATACTGATTTAATCCCACAGGCCAATGTACATTTAATAACAGTACCATTATTACCATATCTATATCAGATGTAATGCAATATACAGATCCCTTCCCACAGATCAATGTACATATAATAACAGTTTCGTTATTACTATATCTACATTAGATATAATGCAATATACTGATCCCTTCCCACAGATCAATGTACATATAATAACAGTGTCGTTATTACTATATCTACATTAAATATGTAATATACATTTAATAACAATATTATTATTACTATATGTACATTAGATATAATGTAATATAATGATCCCTTCCCACCGATCAATGTACATATAATGGCAGTATCGTTATTACTATATCTACATTAGATATGTAATATACATTTAATAACAACATCATTATTACTATATCAACATCAGATGTAATGTAATATACTGATTTAATCCCACAGATCAATGTACATTTAATAACAATACCATTATTACTATATCTATATCAGATGTAATTTAATATACTGATTTAATCCCACAAATCAATGTACATTTAATAACAATATCATTATTACTATATCTACATCAGATGAAATTTAATATACTGATTTAATCCCACAGGCCAATGTACATTTAATAGCAATACCATTATTACCATATCTATATCAGATGTAATGCAATATACTGATCCCTTCCCACAGATCAATGTACATATAATAACAGTTTCGTTATTACTATATCTACATTAGATATAATGCAATATACTGATACCTTCCCACAGATCAATGTACAAATAATAACAGTATCGTCATTACTATATCCACATTAGATATAATGTAATATACTGATCCCTACCCACAGATCAATGTACATATAATAACAGTTTCGTTATTACTATATCTACATTAGATATGTAATATACATTTAATAACAATATCATTATTACTATATCTACATTGGATACAATGTAATATACTGATACCTTCCCACAGATCAATGTACATATAATAGCAGTTTCGTTATTACTATATCTACAATAGATATAATGTAATATACTGATACCTTCCCACAGATCAATATACATAGAATAACAGTATCGTTATTACTATATCTACATTAGATATAATGTAATATACTGATACCTTCCCACAGATCAATGTACAAATAATAACAGTATCGTCATTACTATATCTACATTAGATATAATGTAATATACTGATACCTTCCCACAGATCAATGTACATGCAATAACAGTATCGTTATTACTATGTCTACATTTGATATGTAATATACATTTAATAACAATATCTACATCAGATGAAATTTAATATACTGATTTAATCCCACAGACCAATGTACATTTAATAACAATATCATTATTACTATATCTACATTGGATATAATGTAATATACTGATTTAATCCCACAGATCAATGTATATATAATAACAGTTTCGTTATTACTATATCTACATTATATATAATGTAATATACTGATCACTTCCCACAGATCAATGAAAGATTGAAACAATATCGTCATTACTATACCTACATTAGATCCGTAATAAACACTTTATAACAGTATCGTTATTACTATACCCACAATAGATATAATGTAATATACTGATACCTTCCCACAGATCAATGTACATATAATAACAGTATCGTTATTACTATATCTACATTAGATATAATGTAATATACTGATACCTTCCCACAGATCAATGTACATGCAATAACAGTATCGTTATTACTATGTCTACATTTGATATGTAATATACATTTAATAACAATATCTACATCAGATGAAATTTAATATACTGATTTAATCCCACAGACCAATGTACATTTAATAACAATATCATTATTACTATATCTACATTGGATATAATGTAGTATAATGATCCCTTCCCACCGATCAATGTACATATAATGGCAGTATCGTTATTACTATATCTGCATTAGATCTCCTGCAATATACTGATCCCTTCCCACAGATCAATGTACATTGAATAACAGTATCATTTATACTATATCGACATTGGATATAATGTAATATACTGATGCCTTCCCACAGATCAGTGTAATTTTTGGTAACAATATCATTATTACTATATCTACATTACATATAATGTAATATACTGATCCCTACCCACAGATCAATGTACATTTAATAACAATATCATTATTACTATATCTACATTGGATACAATGTAATATAATGATCCCTTCCCACCGATCAATGTACATATAATGGCAGTATCGTTATTACTATATCTGCATTAGATCCCCTGCAATATACTGATCCCTTCCCACAGATCAATGTACATTGAATAACAGTATTATTTATACTATATCTACATTGGATATAATGTAATATACTGATGCCTTCCCACAGATTAATGTAATTTTTGGTAACAATATCATTATTACTATATCTACATTGGATATAATGTAATATACTGATTCCTTCCCACAGATCAATATACATATAATAACAGTATCGTTATTACTATATCTACATTAGATATGTTACATACATTTAATAACAATATCATTATTACGATATCTACATCAGGTGAAATGTAATATACTGATTTAATCCCACAGACCAATGTACATTTAATAACAATATCATTATTACTATATCTACATCAGATGCAATGTAATATACTGATTTATTCCCACAGACCGATGTACGTTTAATAACAATATCATTATTACTATATCTACATTGGATACAATGTAATATACTGATACCTTCCCACAGATCAATGTACATATAATAACAGTATCGTTATTACTATATCTACATTAGATATGTAATATACATTTAATAACAATATCATTATTACTATATCTACATCAGATGAAATTTAATGGACTGATTTAATCCCACAGACCAATGTACATTTAATAACAATATCATTATTACTGTATCTACATTAGATATAATGTAATATAATGATCCCTTCCCACCGATCAATGTACATATAATGGCAGTATCGTTATAACTATATCTCCATTTGATATGTAATATACATTTAATAACAATATCATTATTAATATATCTACATCAGATGTAATGTAATATACTGATTTATTCCCACAGACCGATGTAGATTTGATAACAATATCATTATTACTATATCTACATTGGATACAATGTAATATACTGATACCTTCCCACAGATCAATATACATATAACAACAGTATCGTTATTACTATATCTACATTAGATATGTTACATACATTTAATAACAATATCATTATTACGATATCTACATCAGGTGAAATGTAATATACTGATTTAATCCCACAGACCAATGTACATTTAATAACAATATCATTATTACTATATCTACATTGGATAAAATGTAATATACTGATCCCTTCCCACAGATCAATGTACATATAATAACAGTATCGTAATTACTATATCTACATTAGATATGTAATATACATTTAATAACAATATCATTATTACTATATCTACATTAGATATAATGTAATATAATGATTCCTTCCCACCAATGAATGTACATATAATGGCAGTATCGTTATTACTATATCTGCATTTGATATGTAATATACATTTAATAACAATATCATTATTAATATATCTACATCAGATGAGATTTAATATACTGATTTAATCCCACAGACCAATGTACATTCAATAACAATATCATTATTACTATATCTACATGGGATACAATGTAATATAATGATACCTTCCCACAGATCAATGTACATATAATAACAGTATCGTTGTTACTATATCTACATTAGATATGTAATATACATTTATTACTATATCTACATCAGATGAAATTTAATATACTGATTTAATCCCACAGACCAATGTACATTTAATAACAATATCATTATTACTATATCTACATTAGATATAATGTAATATAATGATCCCTTCCCACCGATCAATGTACATATAAAGGCAGTATCGTTATTACTATATCTCCATTTGATATGTAATATACATTTAATAACAATATCATTATTAATATATCTACATCAGATGAAATTTAATAGACTGATTTATTCCCACAGACCAATGTACATTTAATAACAATATCATTATTACTATATCTACATTGGATACAATGTAATATACTGATACCTTCCCACAGATCAATGTACAAATAATAACAGTATCGTCATTACTATATCTACATTAGATATAATGTAATATACTGATACCTTCCCACAGATCAATTTACATATAATAACAGTATCGTTATTACTATATCTACATTAGATATGTAATATACATTTAATAACAATATCATTATTACTATATCTACATCAGATGTAATGCAATATACTGATCCCTTCCCACAGATCAATGTACGTATAATAACACTATCGTTATTACTATATCTACATTAGATATGTAATATATATTTAATAACAATATCATTATTACTATATATACATCAGATGCAATGTAATATACTGATTTAATCCCACAGACGAATGTACATTTAATAACAATATCATTATTACTATGTCTACATTAGATATAATGTAATATAATGATACCTTCCCACCGATCAATGTACATATAATGGAAGTATCGTTATTACTACACGTACTTCAGATATGTAATATTCACTTAATAACAATATCATTATTGCTATATCTACATCAGATGTAATTTAATATACTGATTTAATCCCACAGATCAATGTACATATAATAACAGTATCGTTATTACTATATCGACATTAGATATGTAATATACATTTAATAACAATGTCATTATTACTATATCTACATCAGATGAAATGTAATATACTGATTTAATCCCACAGAACAATGTACATTTAATAACAATATCGTTATTACTATATCTACATTAGATATAATGTAATATAATGATCCCTTCTCACCGATCAATGTACATATAATGGCAGTATCGTTATTACTATATCTACATTTGATATGTAGATAATTAATATATCTACATCAGATGAATTTTAATATACTGATTAAATCCCACAGACCAATGTACATTCAATAACATTATCATTATTACTATATCTACATTGGATACAATGTAATATACTGATACCTTCCCACAGATCAATGTACATACAATAACGGTATCGTTATTACTATATCTACATTAGATATGTAATATACATTTAATAATAATAACATTATAACTATATCTACATTAGATATAATGTAATATAATGATCCCTTCCCACCGATCAATGTACATATAATGGCAGTATCGTTATTACTATATCTACATTAGATATGCAATATACATTTAATAACAATATCATTATTAATATATCTACATCAGATGTAATTAAATATACTGATTTAATCCCACAGATCAATGTACATATAATGACAGTTTCGTTATTACTATATCTACAATAGATATAATGTAATATACTGATACCTTCCCACAGATCAATGTACATATAATAACAGTATCGTTATTACTATATCTGCATTAGATCTCCTGCAATGTACTGATTCCTTCCCACAGATCAATGTGCATTGAATAACAGTATCATTTATACTATATCTATATTAGATATAATGTAATATACTGATGCCTTCCCACAGATCAATGTACATATAATAACAGTTTCGTTATTACTATATCTACAATAGATATAATGTAATATACTGATACCTTCGCACAGATCAATGTACATACAATAACGGTATCGTTATTACTATATCTACATCAGATATGTAATATACATTAATAACAATAACATTATAACTATATCTGCAATTGATATAATGTAATATAATGATCCCTTCCCACCGATCAATGTACATATAATGGCAGTATCGTTATTACTATATCTACATTAGATATGTAATATACATTTAATAACAATATCATTATTAATATATCTACATCAGATGTAATTAAATATAATGATTTAATCCCACAGATCAATGTACATATAATGACAGTTTCGTTATTACTATATCTACAATAGATATAATGTAATATACTGATACCTTCCCACAGATCAATGTACATATAATAACAGTATCGTTATTACTATATCTGCATTAGATCTCCTGCAATATACTGATTCCTTCCCACAGATCAATGTACATTGAATAACAGTATCATTTATACTATATCTACATTAGATATACTGTAATATACTGATGCCTTCCCACAGATCAATGTACATATAATAACAGTTTCGTTATTACTATATCTAAAATAGATATAATGTAATATACTGATACCTTCGCACAGATCAATGTACATATAATAACAGTATCGTTATTACTATATCTACATTAGATATGTAATATACATTTAATAACAATATCATTATTACTATATCTACATCAGATGAAATGTAATATACTGATTTAATCCCACAGAACAATGTACATTTAATAACAATATCGTTATTACTATATCTACATTAGATATAATGTAATATAATGATCCCTTCCCACCGATCAATGTACATATAATGGCAGTATCGTTATTACTATATCTACATTTGATATGTAGATAATTAATATATCTACATCAGATGAATTTTAATATACTGATTAAATCCCACAGACCAATGTACATTCAATAACATTATCATTATTACTATATCTAGATTGGATACAATGTAATATACTGATACCTTCCCACAGATCAATGTACATACAATAACGGTATCGTTATCACTATATCTACATTAGATATGAAATATACATTTAATAACAATATCATTATTACTATATCTATATCGGAAGAAATGTAATATACTGATTTAATCCCACTGACCAATGTACATTTAATAACACTATCATTATTACTATATCTACATTGGATACAATGTAATATACTGATACCTTCCCACAGATCAATGCACATTTAATAACAATATCGTTATTACTATATCTACATTAGATATAATGTAATATAATGATCCCTTCCCACCGATCAATGTACATATAATGGCAGTATCGTTATTACTATATCTACATTTGATATGTAGATAATTAATATATCTACATCAGATGAATTTTAATATACTGATTAAATCCCACAGACCAATGTACATTCAATAACATTATCATTATTACTATATCTACATTGGATACAATGTAATATACTGATACCTTCCCACAGATCAATGTACATACAATAACGGTATCGTTATTACTATATCTACATTCGATATGTAATATACATTTAATAACAATATCATTATTACTATATCTACATTGGATACAATGTAATATACTGATACCTTCCCACAGATCAATGTACATATAATAACAGTATCGTTATTACTATATCTACATTTGATATGTAGTATACATTTATTACTATATCTACATCAGATGAAATTTAATATACTGATTTAATCCCACACACCAATGTACATTTAATAACAATACCATTATTACTATATCTACATTAGATATAATGTAATATACTGATCCCTACCCACAGATCAATGTACATATAATAACAGTTTCGTTATTACTATATCTACAGTAGATATAATGTAATATACTGATACCTTCCCACAGATCAATGTACATACAATAACAGTATCGTTATTACTATATCTATATTAGATATGTAGATAATTAATATATCTACATCAGATGAATTTTAATATACTGATTAAATCCCACAGCCCAATGTACATTCAATAACATTATCATTATTACTATATCTACGTTAGATATAATGTAATATAATGATTTAATCCCACAGATCAATGTACATTTAATAACAATATCATTATTACTATGTCTACATTAGATATAATGTAATATAATGATACCTTCCCACAGATCAAGGTACATTTAATAACAATATCGTTATTACTATATCTACATTAGATATAATGTAATATAATGATTTAATCCCACAGATCAATGTACATTTAATATCAATATCATTATTACTATATCTACATTCGATATAATGTAATAGAATGATCCCTTCTCACCGATCAATGTACATATTTTGGCAGTATCGTTATTACCATATCTACAGTAGATATAATGTAATATACTGATACCTTCCCACAGATCAATATACATAGAATAACAGTATCGTTATTACCATATCTACATTAGATATGTAATATACATTTAATAACAATATCATTATTACTACATCTACATTGGATACAATGTAATATACTGATACCTTCCCACACATCAATGTACATATAATAACAGTATCGTTATTACTATATCTACATTAGATATGTAGATAATTAATATGTCTACATCAGATGAATTTTAATATACTGATTAAATCCCACAGACCAATGTACATTCAATAACATTATCATTATTACTATATCTACATTGGATACAATGTAATATACTGATACCTTCCCACAGATCAATGTACATACAATAACGGTATCGTTATTACTATATCTACATTAGATATGTAATATACATTTAATAACAATATCATTATTACTATATCTACATCAGAAGAAATGTAATATACTGATTTAATCCCACAGACCAATGTACATTTAATAACAATATCATTGTTACTATATCTACATTGGATACAATGTAATATACTGATACCTTCCCACAGATCAATGTACATATAATAACAGTATCGTTATTACTATATCTACATTAGATACAATATAATATACTGATACCTTCCAACAGATCAATGTACATATAATAACAGTATCGTTATTACTATATCGACATTAGATATGTAATGTACATTTAATAACAATATCATTATTACTATATCTACATCAGATGAAATGTAATATACTGATTTAATACCACAGACCAATGTACATTTAATAACAATATCGTTATTACTATATCTACATCAGATGTAATTTAATATACTGATTTAATCCCACAGATCAATGTACATATAATAACAGTATCGTTATTACTATATCTACATTAGATATAATGTAATATACTGATATCTTCCCACAGATCAATTTACATATAATAACAATATCGTTATTACTATATCTACATTAATTATGTAATATACATTTAATAACAATATCATTATTAATATATCTACATCAGATGTGATGTAATATACTGATTTATTCCCACAGACCAATGTACATTTAATAACAATATCATTATTACTATTTCTACATTAGATATAATGTAATATAATGATTTAATCCCACAGATCAATGTACATTTAATAACAATATCATTATTACTATATCTACATTAGATATAATGTAATATAATGATCCCTTACCACCGATCAATGTACAAATAATGGCAGTATCATTATTACTATATCTGCATTCGATCTGCTGCAGTATACTGCTTCCTTCCCACAGATCAATGTACATTGAATAACGGTATCATTTGCACTATATCTACATTGGATATAATGTAATATACTGATGCCTTCCCACAGATCAATGTAATTTTGGTAACAACTTCATTATTACTATATCTACATTAGATATAATGTAATATACTGATCCCTACCCACAGATCCATGTACATATATTAACAGATTCGTCATTACTATATCCACAATAGATATAATGTAATATACTGATACCTTCCCACACATCAATGTACACATAATAACAGTATCGTTATTACTATATCTACATTAGATATGTAATATACATTTAATAACAATATCATTATTACTATATCTACATCAGATGAAATTTAATATACTGATTTAATCCCACAGACCAATGTACAATTAATAACAATATCATTATTAATATATCTACATCAGATGAAATTTAATATACCGATTTAATCCCACAGACCAATGGACATTTAATAACAATATCATTATTACTATATCTACATTAGATATAATGTAATATAATGATCCCTTCCCACCGATCAATGTACAAATAATGGCAGTATCGTTATTACTATATCTGCATTCGATCTGCTGCAGTATACTGATTCCTTCCCACAGATCAATGTACATTGAATAACGGTATCATTTGTACTATATCTACATTGGATATAATGTAATATACTGATGCCTTCCCACAGATCAATGTAATTTTGGTAACAACTTCATTATTACTATATCTACATTAGATATAATGTAATATACTGATCCCTACCCACAGATCCATGTACATATAATATCAGTTTCGTTATTACTATATCTACATTAGATATGTAATATACATTTAATAACAATATCATTATTACTATATCTACATCAGATGAAATGTAATACACTGATTTAATCCCACAGACCAATGTACGTTTAATAACAATACCATTATTACTATATCTACATCAGATGTAATTTAATATACTGATCCCTTCCCACAGATCAATGTACATATAATAACAGTTTCGTTATTACTATATCTACATTAGATATGTAATATACATTTATTACTATATCCACATCAGATGAAATTTAATATACTGATTTAATCCCACAGACCAATGTACATTTAATAACAATACCATTATTACTATATCTACATTAGATATAATGTAATATAATGATCCCTTCCCACCGATCAATGTAATTTTGGTAACAACATCATTATTACTATATCTACATTAGATATAATGTAATATACTGATCCCTACCCACAGATCAATGTACATATAATAGCAGTTTCGTGATTACTATATCTACATTAGATATAATGTAATATACTGATACCTTCCCACAGATCAATGTACATATAATAACAGTATCGTTATTACTATATCTACATTAGATATGTAATATACATTTATTACTATATCTACATCAGATGAAGTTTAATATACTGATTTAATCCCACAGACCAATGTACACTTAATAACAATACCATTATTACTATATCTACATTAGATATAATGTAATATAATGATCCCTTCCCACCGATCAATGTACATATAATGGCAGTATCGTTATTACTATATCTCCATTTGATATGTAATATACAATTAATAGCAATATCATTATTAATATATCTACATCAGATGTAATGTAATATACTGATTTATTCCCACAGACCAATGTACATTTAATAACAATATCATTATGACTATATCTACATTGGATACAATGTAATATACTGATACCTTCCCACAGATCAATGTACATATAATAACAGTATCGGCATTACTATATCTACATTAGATATAATGTAATATACTGATACCTTCCCGCAGATCAATTTACATATAATAACATTATCGTTATTACTATATCTACATTAGATATGTAATATACATTTAATAACAATATCATTTTTAATATATCTACATCAGATGTAATTTATTATATACTGATTTGTTCCCACAGACCAATGTACATTTAATAACAATATCATTATTACTATATCTACATTGGAAAGAATGTAATATACTGATACCTTGCCACAGATCAATGTACATATAATAACAGTATCGTTATTACTATATCTACATTAGATATAATGTAATATACTGTTACCTTCCCACAGATTAATTTACATATAATAACAGCATCGTTATTACTATATCTCCATTTGATATGTAATATACATTTAATAACAATATCATTATTACTATATCTACATCAGATGAAATGTAATACACTGATTTATTCCCACAGACCAATGTACGTTTAATAACAATACCATTATTACTATATCTACATCAGATGTAATTTAATATACTGATCCCTTCCCACAGATCAATGTACATATAATAACAGTTTCGTTATTACTATATCTACATCAGATGAAATTTAATATACTGATTTAATCCCACAGACCAATGTACATTTAATAACAATACCATTATTACTATATCTACATTAGATATAATGTAATATAATGATCCCTTCCCACCGATCAATGTACATATAATGGCAGTAGCGTTATTACTATATCTCCATTAGATACGTAATAAACGGTTCATAACAGTATCGTTATTACTATATCTATATTAGATCTACTGCAATATACTGATTCCTTCCCACAGATCAATGTACATTGTATACCGGTATCATTTATACTATATCTACATTGGATATAATGTAATATACTGATCCCTTCCCACACATCAATGTAATGTTGGTAACAATATCATTATTACTATATCTACATTAGATATAATGTAATATACTGATCCCTTCCCACAGATCAATGTACATATAATAACAGTTTCGTTATTAGTATATCTACATTAGATATGTAATATACATTTATTACTATATCTACATCAGATGAAATTTAATATACTGATTTAATCCCACAGACCAATATACATTTAATAACAATATCATTATTACTATATCTACATCAGATGAAATTTAATATACTGATTTAATCCCACAGACCAATGTACATTTAATACCAATACCATTATTGCTATATCTACATCAGATGTAATGTAATATACTGATTTATTCCCACAGAACAATGTACATTTAATAACAATATCATTATGACTATATCTACATTGGATACAATGTAATATACTGATACCTTCCCACAGATCAATGTACATATAATAACAGTATCGTTATTACTATATCTACATTTGATATAATGTAATATACTGATACCTTCCCACAGATCAATTTACATATAATAACAGTATCGTTATTAGTATATCTACATTAGATATGTAATATACATTTAATAACAATATCATTTTTAATATATCTACATCAGATGTAATGTAATATACTGATTTATTCCCACAGACCAACGTACATTTAATAACAATATCATTATTACTGTATCTACATTAGATATAATGTAATATAATGATCCCTTCCCACCGATCAATGTACATATAATGGCAGTGTCGTTATTACTATATCTCCATTTGATATGTAAAATACATTTAATAACAATATCATTATTAATATATCTACATCAGATGTAATGTAGTATACTGATTTATTCCCACAGACCAATGTACATTTAATAACAATATCATTATTAATATATCTACATTGGATACAATGTAATATACTGATACCTTCCCACAGATCAATGTACATATAATAACAGTCTCGGTATTACTATATCTACATTAGATATGTAATATACATTTATTACTGTATCTACATCAGATGAAATTTAATATACCGATTTAATCCCACAGACCAATGTACATTTAATAACAATACCATTATTACTAAATCTACATTAGATATAATGTAATATAATGATCCCTTCCCACCGATCAATATACATATAATGGCAGTTCCGTAGTTACTATATCTACATTGGATATAATGTAATATACTGATCCCTTCCCACAGATCAATGTAATTTTGGTAACAACATCATTATTACTATATCTACATTAGATATAATGTAATATACTGATCACTTCCCACCGTAATTACATTACATCGGATGTAGATATAGTAATAATGATATTGTTATTAAATGTATATTGCATATCTAATGTAGATATAGTAATAACGATACTGTTATTATATGTACATTGATCTGTGGGAACGTATCAATATATTATATTATATCTATTGTAGATATAGTAATAACGAAACTGTTAGTATATGTACATTGGTCTGTGGGACGGGATCAGTATATTACATTATATCTGATGTAGATATAGTAATAATGATATTGTTACCAAAATTACATTGATCTGTGGGAAGGGATCAGAATATTACATTATATCCAATGTAGATAGGGTATAAATGATACTGTTATTCAATGTACATTGATCTGTGGGATTAAATCAGCATATTACATTACATCTGATGTAGATATAGTAATAATGATATTGTTAATCAATGTACATTCGTCTGTGGGATTAAATCAGGATATTAAATTACATCTGATGTAGATATAGTAATAATGATATTGTTATTCAATGTACATTGGTCTGTGGGATTAAATCAGTGTATTAAATTATATCTGATGTAGATATAGTAATAATGGTATTGTTATTAAATGTACATTGGTCTGTGTGATTAAATCAGTATATTAAATTTCATCTGATTTAGATATAGTAATAATGATATTGTTATTAAATGTATATTACATATCTAATGTAGATATGGTAATAGCGATACTGCCATGATATGTACATTGTTTGGTGGGAAGCTATCATTATATTACATTTTATCTAATGTAGATATAGCAATAATGATATTGTTATTAAATGTACATTCGTCTGTGGGATTAAATCAGTATATTAAATTTCATCTGATGTAGATATAGTAATAATGGTATTGTTATTAAATGTACATTGGTCTGTGTGATTAAATAAGTATATTAAATTTCATCTGATGTAGATATAGTAATAATGATATTGTTATTAAATGTATATAACATATCTAATGTAGATATAGTAGTAACGATACTGTTATTATATGTACATTGATCTGTGGGAAGTGATCAGTATATTACATTATATCTAAAGAAGATATAGTAATAATGAGATTGTTATTAAATGTACATCGCTCTGTGGGATTAAATCAGTATATTACATTACATCTGATGTAGATATAGTAATAATGATATTGTTATTAAATGTATATTACATATCTAATGTAGATATAGTAATAACGATACTGCCATTATATGTACATTGATCTGTGGGAAGGGATAAGTATATTACGTTATATCTAATGTAGATATAGTAATAATGATATTGTTACCAAAATTACATTGATCTGTGGGACGGGATCAGTATATTTCATTGTAACCAATGTAGATATAGTATAAATGATACTGTTATTCAATGTACATTGATCTGTGGGAAGGAATCAGTATATTGCAGTAGATCTAATGTAGATATAGTAATAACGATACTGTTATTAAGTGTTTATTACATATCTAATGTAGATATAGTAATGACGATAATGTTACAATCTGTGCATTGATCTGTGGGAAGTGATCAGTATATTAAATTATATCTAAAGAAGATATAGTAATAACGCAACTGTTATTATATGTACATTGATCTGTGTGATTAAATCAGTATATTAAATTACATCTGATGTAGATACAGCAATAATGATATTGTTATTAAATGTACATTGGTCTGTGGGAATAAATCGGTATATTACATAATATCTGATGTAGATATAGTAATAATGATATTGTTATTAAATGTATATTACATGTCTAATGTAGATATGGTAATAACGATACTGCCATTATATGTACATTGATGAGTGGGAAGCTATCATTATATTACATTATATCTAATGTAGATATAGCAATAATGATATTGTTATTAAATGTACATTGGTCTGCGGGATTAAATCAGTATATTAAATTTCATCTGATGTAGATATAGTAATAATGATATTGTTATTAAATGTATACTACATATCTAATGTAGATATAGTAATGACGATAATGTTACAATCTGTGCATTGATCTGTGGGACGTGATCAGTATATCACATTATATCTAAAGAAGACATAGTAATAATGATATTGTTATTAAATGTACATTGGTCTGTGGGATTAAATCAGTATATTACATTACATCTGATGTAGATATATTAATAATGATATTGTTATTAAATGTATATTACATATCAAATGGAGATATAGTAATAACGATACTGCCATTATATGTACATTGATCGGTGGGAAGGGATCATTCTATAACATTATATCTAATGTAGATATAGTAATAATGATATTGTTATTAAATGTATATTACATACCTAATGTAGATATAGTAATAACGTTACTGTTATTATATGTACATTGATCTGTGGGAAAGTATCAGTATATTACATTATATCTATTGTAGATATAGTAATAACGAAACTGTTATTATATGTACATTGATCTGTGGGAAGGTATCAGTATATTAGATTATATCTATTGTAGATATAGTAATAACGAAACTGTTATTATATGTACATTGATCTGTGGGTAGAGATCAGTATATTACATTATATCTAATGTAGATATAGTAATAATGCTATTTTTACCAAATTACATTGATCTGTGGGAAGGCATCATTATATTACATTATAACCAATGTAGATATAGTATCATTGATACTGTTATTCAATGTAAATTGATCGGTGGGAAGGGATCATTATATTACATTATATCCAATGTAGATATAGTAATAATGATATTGTTATTAAACGTATATTACATATCTAATGTAGATATAGTAATAACGATACTGTTATTATATGTATATTGATCTGTGAGAAGGGATGAGTATATTACATTATATCTAATGTTGATATAGTAATAATGATACTGTTACCAAAATTACATTGATCTGTGGGAAGGCATCTGTGTATTACATTATATCCAATGTACGTATAGTATAAATGATACTGTTATTCAGTGTACATTGATCTGTGGGAAGGAATCAGTATATTGCAGTAGATCTAATGTACATATAGTAATAACGATACTGTTATTAAGTGTTTATTACATATCTAATGTAGATACAGTAATGACGATAATGTTACAATCTGTGCATTGATCTGTGGGAAGTGATCAGTATATTACATTATATCTAATGTAGATATAGTAATAATGATATTGTTACCAAAATTACATTGATCTGTGGGAATGGAGCAGTATATTGCATTATATCCAATGTAGATATAGTATAAATGATACTGGTATTCAATGTACATTGATCTGTGGGAAGGAATCAGTATATTGCAGTAGGTCTAATGTAGATACAGTAGTAACGACACTGTTATTAATTGTTTATTACGTATCTAATGTAGATATAGTAATGACAATAATGATACGATCTGTGCATTGATCTGTGGGAAGTGATCAGTATATTACATTATATCTAATGAAGATATAGTAATAATGACATTGTTATTAAATGTAAATTGGTCTGTGGGAATAAATCAGTATACTACATTACATCTGATGTAGATATAGTAATAATGATATTGTTATTAAATGCATATTACATATCTAATGTAGATATAGTAATTACGATACTGTTATTATATGTACATTGTTCTGTCCGAAGGTATCAGTAGGTATCAGTATGGACATAGTAATAACGAAACTGTTATTATATGTACATTGATCTGTGGGAAGGGATCAGTATATTACATTATATCTAATGTAGATATAGTAATAATGATATTGTTATTAAATGTATATTACATATCTAATATAGATATAGTAATAACGATACTGTTATTATATGTACATTGATCTGTGGGAAGGTATCAGTATATTACATTATATCTATTGTAGATATAGTAATAATGATATTGTTATTATATATACATTGATCTGCGGGAAGGGATCAGTATATTACATTATATCCAATGTAGGTATAGTATAAATGATACTGTTATTCAATGTACATTGATCTGTGGGAAGGAATCAGTATATTGCAGTAGATCTAATGTAGATATAGTAATAACGATACTGTTATGAAGTGTTTATTACATATCTAATGTAGATATAGTAATGACGATAATGTTACAATCTGTGCATTGATCTGTGGGAAGTGATCAGTATACTACATTATATCTAAAGAAGATGTAGTAATAATGATATTGTTAGTAAATGTACATTGGTCTGTGGGATTAAATCAGTATATTACATTACATCTGATGTAGATATAGTAATAATGATATTGTTATTCAATGAACATTGGTCTGTGGGATTAAATCAGTATATTAAATTTCATCTGATGTAGATATAGTAATAAGGATATTATTATAAAATGTATATTACATATCTAATGTAGATATAGTAATAACGGTACTGTTATTATATGTACATTGATCTGTGGGAAGGTATTAGTATATTACATTATATCTAATGTAGATATAGTAATAATGGTATTGTCATTAAATGTACATTGGTCTGTGGGATTAAATCAGTATATTAAATTTCATCTGATGTAGATATAGTAATAATGATATTGTTATTATATGTACATTGATCTGTGGGAATGTATCAGTATGTTAGATTATATCTATTGTGGACATAGTAATAAAGAAACTGTTATTATATGTACATTGATCTGTGGGAAGGGATCAGTATATTACATTATATCTATTGTAGATATAGTAATAATCATATTGTTACCAAAATTACATTGATCTGTGGGGAGGGATCAGTATATTACATTATATCCAATGTAGATATAGTATAAATGATACTGGTATTCAATGTACATTGATCTGTGGGAAGGAATCAGTATATTGCAGTAGATCTAATGTAGATATAGTAATAACGATACCGTTATTAAGTGTTTATTACATATCTAATGTAGATATAGTAATGACGATAATGTTACAATCTGTGCATTGATCTGTGGGAAGTGATCAGTATATTACATTATATCTAAAGAAGATATAGTAATAATGATGTTGTTAGTAAATGTACATTGGTCTGTGGGATTACATCAGTATATTACATTACATCTGATGTAGATATAGTAATAATGATATTCTTATTAAATGTATATTACATATCTAACGTAGATATAGTAATAACGATACTGCCATTATATGTACATTGATCGGTGGGAAGGTATCAGTATATTACATTATATCTATTGTAGATATAGTAATAACGAAACTGTTATTATATGTACATTGATCTGTGGGAAGGTATCAGTATATTACATTATATCTATTGTAGATATGGTAATAATCATATTGTTACCAAAATTACATTGATCTGTGGGTAGGGATCAGTATATTACATTATATCCAATGTAGATATAGTATAAATGATACTGTTATTCAATGTACATTGATCTGTGGGAAGGAATCAGTATATTGCAGTAGATCTAATGCAGATATAGTAATAACGATACTGTCGTTAAGTGTTTATAACGTATCTATTGTAGATATAGTAATGACGATAATGTTACAATCTGTGCATTGATCTGTGGGAAGTGATCAGTATATTACATTATATCTAATGAACATATAGTATTAGTGATATTGTTATTAAATGTACATTGGTCTGTGGGAATAAATCAGTATATTACATTACATCTGATGTAGATATAGTAATAATGATATTGTTATTCAATGTACATTGGTCTGTGGGATTAAATCAGTATATTACATTACATCTGATGTAGATATAGTAATAATGGTATTGTTATTAAATGTACATAGGTCTGTGGGATTAAATCAGTATATTAATTTTCATCTGATGTAGATATAGTAATAATGATATTGTTATTAAATGTATATTTCATATCTAATGTAGATATAGTAATAACGAAACTGTTATTATATGTACAGGGTGTAAAAAAATTAAATGTCACGACCTATATGGGGTGATTCTACACCTCTGGATCGGTGGAGATCTGTCAAAGAAAGCGACCGCAAAATTGACCTTGACTCCTAATTTCAAGGTCAAACTTTTTTATTGGCTTATCGTATAGTGCTCATCGAGGGGATAAAAAGTCTGAAAGCAACCATGTGCCGGAAATCAACCCGTCTCCTAGAAAAAAGCCGTCAAAATTTCCATATACGTTAATGCATTAAACGTTGAGTCGCCCGGTACCCCTCTCCAGTGATCTTGGCGCGTCAGTCTTGTGTATCGCTCGAATTTCATGGTATAGGACAATTCCTGAATTTCAATCACAATGCCAGCATATAGGAAGGGTAAATTCTAAGAGAGCCTATTTAAAAAGACAAAATAACTACTGCGTTTAAATGAAAATAAAAATGAATTTAATCAAAACATTCGTAATATAATATAATATGATACAAGTATGATAAGTAATATAATATATAAATAACAATAATAAAAGTAATACAATAATAATAATGTTTCGAGGGGAACGAGGAGGGCCGGACACAGAAAATTAAACACAAAAAAAAATGCACGAGGTTGTCGAATTGTTGTCAGTTTATTAAAATGTAGAGTCTCGAGGTAAACAAAAAAAAACACAGGAGGTGTGCGGAGGCCGTTACACCGTGCGAGGTTCGCGCGATCACTAAATTGTACAATAATAGGTTTCGGCCAGTCCCACGAGGTATCCACACAATTATTCCGTTTCGAACCGAGGCGACCGACAGGTTTGAGGAGTCCGATGGTCGCAAAACCGTGGCGTCCGTTAGCCCTGTGCGAACACGTGGCGTTGTCGACGAAGCCGGTGAGAAAACCGCCGTTATTCACACAACACCGACTTTTCCGAGGAATCCGTTTTTCAATACACAAGAGGTGTCGAGGAAAGCCAAACTGTATCTACAATAGCACCAATTCTCTTGCAAACCCACAAAACCTTTGAATTCTGTACGGAGCTCTATGTTCGCGTGGTGGTTACAAAAGACAATATGGCTACGCGGAACGCGACGTTCGCACGAGGAATTTACTTCCCGAAAAAGAACGCGAGGCGGCAGCACCTCTCGGACGGGCCCCGCGTAACGAGGAGACCCTTTATACGCGCGTTCACGCAACATTACCCGCCCGCCTTCGACGACCCCGTTGTCGAACCATGAGGGGAGGAGACCTGGACGTCGTCGTGGGTTGGTAGTACTGCCAGCTTCGTAATGGGCCGTTGTAGAGTGGAGGACGCCGTCTTGAGGGTAACCACCCTAGTGAGTCCGTCCTTCCCTGGGTGTAGCTGGAGAATCCTGGCGAGGGGCCACTTCGATGGCGGTAACCTCTCATCCGTGAGGAGCACCAGCGAGCCCACCTTCAGCTCATGCGAGGGATGATGCCACTTAGAGATGGTCTGATAATTGTGGAGACACTCAGCCGCCCAGCGCGTCCAAAAATGCTGCACCTTCTGCTGGATAAGCTGCCAGCGAGATAACCAGGAGGAGGCTAGAGAGGCGAGAGAGGGTTCAGTAGGATCGCCTGAGGTGGGCCAGTGTAACTTGCGTACCGCCGTGAAGGGTACGCAGGTGAGCGTCCTTGATGAGGAGGTCCGCCAAGATTGATTCCCGGGGAAGGATCGCCGGATGTCGAGCGTCAGAGTCCAGAGGTGCTTGCTGAAGTCGGCCGCCAACTGGGAGGATGCCATCATGGTCAACAAAGGCGGTCAATCGAGAGAGGGGATGAGCTCGAGGGAGGGTTCCGCCTTTGAGGAGAGTCCGTAGCTCAGAGGAGAAGTGAAAGCCTTGAGTGGCTCGCGTGAGGGAAAACTGTGCACGTGCGAGGTCCTTCGGAGAGAGAGGATTGTTCAGTGAGGAATTCGGTAATCGCCGGAAGCGCGCGGCTGCCCTGTGGCACGTTGCAACAACCCTGAGGAGTCGAGGGAGGGGGGAGCACCGTTCAAGAAGCCGCAGGAGGAACGGATGTTGTTCCACGGTGGCAGCGTGGAGTACCTTCGGTCTTTCTTCCATGGCTGCATCTGGATGAGGAATAGGCTGTCCCGTCGGCCACTCATGAGGAGGTGCCCGTAACCATTCCGGTCCAGTCCACCACAGAGTATGCGTCTTCAGTTGGGTCGGTGTCAGACCTCGAGGTGCGCAGTCTGCAGGATTATCTCGCCCTGAGATGAATTTCCAGTGAGCGCCGGGTAAGGCGTCTTGAATTGCCCCGACTCTATTTCGCACAAACTCCTTCCATCTCGAGGGATGATGGCTGATCCAAGTCAGCGCGACAGCCGAGTCCATCCAGAGGTGTACCGGTGCCGAGGAAAACTCGAGGGTATCCCGTACATACCTCGCAAGTCTTGCGAGGAGGAGAGCGGCCGTCAACTCTAACCGAGGGATGGTAAGCCTCTTGAGGGGCGCCACCTTGGTCTTGGCGCAGACTAGTGATAGGACCGTCGGCGATGTGGAGGACGAAATCCGAAGGTATACAACTGCGGCCAACGCATGTTGTGAGGCGTCCGAGAAACCGTGTATCTCAACTCGAACTTCCGGGGTGAGGTTGAGCCAACGAGGAATGTGGAGGTCCGACAGGTCCTGTAGTTCGGTTCTGAAGGTTGTCCAGCGGAGAGCCGTGGAGGGAGGAAGTGGTTCGTCCCATCCGAGCTGTTCCAGCCACAGCTCCTGGAGGAGAATCTTCGCTCGTATTGTGAGGGGTGCGAGGAATCCGAGAGGATCGAACAGGCGTGCGACTTCCGAGAGGATGGCTCGTTTGGTTACCGTATCCCGAAAGGTCCGTGCAGCGGAGAACCAGAAGTGGTCCGCCCGAGGTTGCCAAGATAAACCCAGAATCTTGGTGGCGATGTCGGAGAAGTCCAATGTCGAGTGAGGAGCGTCGCCGTCTTCGGAGAGGACCTTGAGGAGCTCTGGACAATTGCTGGTCCATTTTTGAAGCGGGAACCCGCCCGCCATGCAGAGCTGAGTCAGCTGAACCGCGACTGCTTCCGCTTCCTTGGCTGTGTCGCCTCCACCGAGGATGTCATCCACGTAGCGTCCCTTGAGGAGTGGAGGCACAGCGAGGGGGTACCGGTGACCTTCATCGTGCACGAGTTGCAGCAGCGCCCTTGCCGCCAAGAATGGAGCTGATCGCGTACCATAGGTGACCGTGGTCAATTGGTAGCTGACCGTCTTCCCTTGAGGGTCCGACCAGAGGATACGTTGGAGGTCCCAATCAGCTGGATGTACAGCAACCTGCCGAAAAATCTTTACGATGTCCGTGGTGAACACATACCGGAACCGTCTAAACCGCAAGAGGACGTCCGAAATCTCCAATTGCAGTTTCGCACCCGTATGCATGAGGTCGTTGAGAGAAGTCCCGGTTGAGGTGGCACTGGAGCCGTTGAATACGACAATCAGTTTCGGCTACGAACCCTTAGAGGTTAAAACCCCGTGATGTGGGAGGTAAAAGATCGTGGAGGTGCCCAAGGAGGATTCCGGGGCTGGTTGCATATGTCCGAGGTCTTCGTACTCCTGCAGAAACTCCTTGTAGAGGCGTCCGAACGCCTGATTGGCCGTGCAGCGCCGTTGAATCCGTCGAAGACCTCGAAGAGCCGTCTCGTAAGAGTCCCCGAGGTTAGTCCGAGGTCCCAGGAGAGGGAGTCGCACCACGTAGCGACCGGAGGAGTCTCGAGAATGGGTGCGAGAGAAGTGTGCCTCGCATTCTTGCTCTTCCGGAGTAAGGGCTTGCGAGGGTTTCGAAGGAACCTCTTCTTGAGTCCAAAATTTAGTGAGGAGTTCGTGGAGCTCATGATCAGCTGCTGCATGGAGAGCGACCTTCTCTCCGGGAGGCGATCCGGTGACGAGGGGTCCGAGAATTACCCATCCGAAGATGGTAGCGAGGGCGATTGGTGCGGTCTGGTCAACCTTGACCATTTCCGGCAAGAGGAGCTGGCCGAACACATCGGCTCCCAGAATGATATCGATGGGACCGGGAACGAGGAAGTCCGGATCAGAAAGTTGCAGTCCTTTCCGAGATGAATGAAAGCTCCGAACCGGAGTCCAGGAGCATCCTAACCGGATGCGTCCGGCCATGAGGTGCGACGAGGAGAGCCCTGGAGGTGGCGAGGAGTACCGTTGATTGGAGGAGTGCCGATGGCGGTTGTTCGTCCTGGAGGAGTCTTTCAGAGTGCGGTGGGGAGGCCTCATCCAGATGGTGATCCGCCGAGGAGCCTGGATCTTCCACTGAGGCTTCCTTCGCCGAGGTGTCCACGGCAGCGTGGTGGGCCGTGGCCCGCGGGACAGCCGGAACCGGAGTACCGGAGGGAATCCCAGGCCACCCACTGTCCTTTGGGCGGTCTTCCATAGGGTGAACAGGGATATGGATAAGGGTGTGGTGCTTGTTACCACACGTGCGGCACCGACGTTCGCTGCGGCAGTTCAGAGTACCGTGCCGACCGAGACAGTTATAACAGAGGCGATATTGAACGGCCACCTTGCGGCGTTCCATCACCGGGAGGCCGAGGAAGTCCGGGCAGTCAGTTATATAGTGTCGCTTCCCACACATGTCACACAATCCATCCTTGTAATTAGGAGGGAGCTCGGAGGTGTGAAGAGCCCTGACGGCTGGAGCGGTAGTTGGACGTGAGGGAGTCCGTGCGGAGGCAAGAGGGGGCCTGGAGGCGGCCGGCTGACGTCCTGAGGTGATAGGCGCCTTCGAGGTTGGCGCTTCTTCCCTGGAGAGCTCGAGGTTCTCCCGTGCTCGGGCTCGTCCCATGAGGAACTCCTGGAGGTCCTTCCAGGAGGGATGCTCAGGCTGGTGGCCGAGGTGGTTTTCCCAAGCCTCGCGGGTAATGGTATCCAGGCGGCGCACAACGAGGTGAACCAAAATAACGTCCCAATTTTCGAGGGGAACGGCGAGACCCTTGAGGGCCTCCAAGGACTCCATAACCTCGGAGAGGAGACCGTTCAGAGCCTGCGACGAGCGAGGAGGGAGAGGGGTGCTGTTGACCAGCCGGTCCACCTATGCCGAAATGAGGAGCCTCCGATTCTCGTATCGCCGCGTGAGGGTCGCCCAGGCGCGGGAGAAGGCCTCACTGCTCACTGGGATATTGGCCACGAGGCCCGCCGCTTCTCCGGAGAGGCTGGCCTTGAGGTAATACATCTTCTCCACCGGGTCGATGTCCGGGCACTCACCCACCATCGACGAGAAGAGATCCGAGTAGGGCCGCCATTCCTTATAACTTCCCGAAAACGTCGGCAGCTGGATCTTTGGGAGGGAGCGCCGCGCCCCTCCTGAGGAGAGCATGAGGGAGCTCTGGCCGAGGCGATCCGCTTTATGAGGGGAACTCTCCTCCCGTTTTTCCCGTAAGGTGGTGATGATGGACTTGGCGGCGGCGTAGGCTTCGACGGCGGCCACGTATGTCTGCTCCTTAAAGTAGGGGTAGTCCGTGAGGCCCTCAACCTTCGCTTCACAAAGCCGCTCGTGAAGCGTCTCGAATTTTGCGAGGTAGACGTCAAGGAATTCCTCCTTCTGAATTAAAGCGGAGAGGCAATAGTCTTCGTAGGCGCCTTCCCGGGCGGCCTTTGCCATTGATTTGATCACATTGAACCGCGACACTTGCAAGTCGAACTTTCCCTCGAGGTTAGAGGTGGCCATTTTCACTTTTCGACACGAGGGCTCACTCACGTACAACCGTTATCACCGAATCCGGCTCGAAGGACCAGTTTGTTTCGAGGGGAACGAGGGGGGCCGGACACAGAAAATTAAACACAAAAAAAAATGCACGAGGTTGTCGAATTTTTGTCAGTTTATTAAAATGTAGAGTCTCGAGGTAAACAAAAAAAACACAGGAGGTGTGCGGAGGCCGTTACACCGTGCGAGGTTCGCGCGATCACTAAATTGTACAATAATAGGTTTCGGCCAGTCCCACGAGGTATCCACACAATTATTCCGTTTCGAACCGAGGCGACCAACAGGTTTGAGGAGTCCGATGGTCGCAAAACCGTGGCGTCCGTTAGCCCTGTGCGAACACGTGGCGCTGTCGACGAAGCCGGTGAGAAAACCGCCGTTATTCACACAACACCGACTTTTCCGAGGAATCCGTTTTTCAATACACAAGAGGTGTCGAGGAAAGCCAAACTGTATCTACAATAGCACCAATTCTCTTGCAAACCCACAAAACCTTTGAATTCTGTACGGAGCTCTATGTTCGCGTGGTGGTTACAAAAGACAATATGGCTACGCGGAACGCGACGTTCGCACGAGGAATTTACTTCCCGAAAAAGAACGCGAGGCGGCAGCACCTCTCGGACGGGCCCCGCGTAACGAGGAGACCCTTTATACGCGCGTTCACGCAACAAATAAAAATATAATATAAAATAATTATATAAAATAATATATAATATAAGATAATAATAATAACAAGTAATATAATAATAAATATTTGATGCAGTCCTTTGCGTAATAACTAACTGATGCATTAACTGCACATCTGCGATGTGTTAACGAACTGTGAAATGATAAAACTAAACATTTATCTTGCGCTTATATTCGAAGTGCAAAACTTCAGTGAATTAAATTCATTTTTATGTTCTTTTACACGCAGTAGTTATTTTGTCTTTTTAAATATGCTCTCTTAGAATTTACCCTTCCTATATGCTGGCATTGTGATTGAAATTCAAGAATTGTGCTATACCATGAAATTCGAGCGATACACGAGACTGACGCGCCAAGATCACTGAAGAGGGGTACCGGGCGACTCAACGTTTAATGCATTAACGTATATGGAAAGTTTGACGGCTTTTTTCTAGGAGAAGGGTTGATTTCCGGCACATGGTTCCTTTCAGACTTTTTATCCCCTCGATGAGCACTATACGATAAGCCAATAGAAAAGTTTGACCTTGAAATTAGGAGTCAAGGTCAATTTTGCGGTCGCGTTCTTTGACAGATCTCCACCGATCCAGAGGTGTAGAATCACCCCATATAGGTCGTGACATTTAATTTTTTTACACCCTGTACATTGATCTGTGGGAAGGGATCAGTATATTACATTATATCTATTGTAGATATAGTAATAATGATATTGTTACCAAAATTACATTGATCTGTGGGAAGGGATCATTATATTACATTATATCTAATGTAGATATAGTAATAATGATATTGTTATTAAGTGTACATTGGACTGTGGGATTAAATCAGTATATTAAATTTCATCTGATGTAGATATAGTAATAAGGATATTGTTGTTAAATGTATACTACATATCTAATGTAGATATAGTAATAACGGTACTGTTATTATATGTACATTGATCTGTGGGAAGGTATCAGTATATAACATTATATCTATTGTAGATATAGTAATAACGAAACTTTTATTATATGTACATTGATCTGTGGGAAGGTATCAGTATATAACATTATATCTATTGTAGATATAGTAATAACGAAACTTTTATTATATGTACATTGATCTGTGTGAAGGTATCAGTATATTACATTATATCTATAGTAGATATAGTAATAATCATATTGTTACCAAAATTACATTGATCTGTGTGAAGGTATCAGTATATTACATTATATCTATAGTAGATATAGTAATAATGATATTGTTATTAAATGTATATTACATATCTAATATAGATATAGTAATAACGGTACTGTTACTATATGTACATTGATCTGTGGGAAGGTATCAGTATATTACATTATATGTATTGTAGATATAGTAATAACGAAACTGTTATTATATGTACATTGATCTGTGGGAAGGTATCAGTATATTACATTATATCTATTCTAGATATGGTAATAATCATATTGTTACCAAAATTACATTGATCTGTGGGAAGTGATCAGTATATTACATTATATCTAATGAACATATAGTATTAGTGATATTGTTTTTAAATGTACATTGGTCTGTGGGAATAAATCAGTATATTACATTACATCTGATGTAGATATAGTAATAATGATATTGTTATTCGATGTACATTGATCTGTGGGATTAAATCAGTATATTACATTACATCTGATGTAGATATAGTAATAATGATATTGTTATTAAATGTATATTACATATTTAATGTTGATATAGTAATAACGATACTGTTATTATATGTACAATGATCTGTGGGAAGGGATCAGTATATTGCATTATATCTAATGTAGATATAGTAATAACGAAACTGTTATTATATGTACATTGATCTGTGGGAAGGGATCAGTATACTGCATTACATCTGATATAGATATGGTAATAATGGTATTGTTATTAAATGTACATTGGCCAGTGGGATTAAATCAGTATATTAAATTTCATCTGATGTAGATATAGTAATAATGATATTGTTATTAAATGTATATTACATATCTAATGTAGATATAGTAATAACGAAGCTGTTATTATATGTACATTGATCTGTGGGATTAAATCAGTATATTAAATTTCATCTGATGTAGATATAGTAATAATGATATTGTTATTAAATGTATATTACATATCTAATGTAGATATAGTAATAACGAAACTGTTATTATATGTACATTGACCTGTGAGAAGGGATCAGTACATTACATTATATCTAATGTTGATATAGTAATAATGATATTGTTACCAAAATTACATCGATTTGTGGGAAGGCATCAGTATATTACACCATATCCAATGTAGATATAGTGTAAATGATACTGTTATTCAATGTACATTGATCTGTGGGAAGGAATCAGTATATTGCAGTAGGTCTAATGTAGATAAAGTAATAACGATACTGTCATTAAGTGTATATTACGTATCTAATGTAGATATAGTATTGACGATAATGTTACAATTTGTGCATTGATCTGTGGGAAGTGATCAGTATATTACATTATATCTAATGAAGATATAGTAATAATGATTTTGTTATTAAATGTACATTGGTCTGTGGGAATAAATCAGTATATTACATTACATCTGATGTAGATATAGTAATAATGATATTGTTATTCAATGTATATTGGTCTGTGGGATTAAATCAGTATATTAAATTTCATCTGAGGTAGATATAGTAATAATGATATTGTTATTAAATGTATATTACATATCTAATGTAGATATATGTTGGGGATAGGATTTGAATAACACCAACTGTCTAATAGTGGTGTATATATATATATATTTACTTATATTTAGGTGTATGTTTAATTAGTATTTGTTTCGCCGAACACGTGGTCGCTCTTATCGCTAGATCTAGTAGTAATGGACGGCGGAAACGATTTTGCGTAGGTAAACAAGGATGACCAGGTGGCGATCTCTCGATCGTCACGTGACTGCGTACGCATAACACCATTTCCGCGGCATATACGAACTCGGCATCGCGCAAATACTTAACAATCCCCTACTTTTGCGCGTTCTATGCCTATATTTCTTGTTCAACGGTCGTGAGATAAAGATTTCAGCCCTTTTGTTAGAATATCCGCTGGGTTTTCCTCTGTTGCGACATAATCGATCTTTATCAACCCTTCTTCGACCTTTTCCCTTACGATATGGTAGGCAATGTCTATGTGTTTGGTTTTGGCTTTCTCCACCCTGTTCTTAGAATAGTCTATGGCGGCTCGATTGTCGGAGTAGATTTCAATACCTCCTGGAATTATAAATTCTGATAATTGTAATTCGTCTAGTAGCATGCTTACCCAAATCGCCTCCTTAACACCTCGAGACAACGATATGTATTCGGCTTCCATTGTAGAAGTTGCTATGCATCTCTGTTTGGAAGAGTACCATTGCACGGTATTATTTCCTATCTTCATAGCCATCCCTGAGTAAGAGTGTCTGTCGTCGACATCACCTGCCCAGTCTGCGTCGCAGTATATTCTTATAGAGGGTTTCTCATTTGCTACGTAGGCCAATCTGTAACCCTTTGTTTTGCGTAAGTACCGTAACACATGTTTCGCTTGGTGCCAGTGAATTTCTCCTGGGTCGCTGTTGAACTGTGATAATTTCGTTATGGCGTATATCAGATCGGGTCTTGTATGCAGTGCTAAGTACATTAACGACCCGATTAGGTTTCTGTATGGCACCCTTGACATTCTTTTTCTCGCCTCCTCTGATTTGGGACTGTCTCGTTTTGAAACTTTTGTCCCCGGGTCCAGTGGAGTTGCCGCGCCACGACACTCTGTCATATTGTACTCCTTTAGGATGTTCTCTACATACGCTCTTTGTGACAAGTATATGGCTCCGTTCTCGTGACGATCCACTTTCACCCCTAGGGCATAGTTTATTTCGCCTAGGTCCTTTGCTTCGTAGGTCTGGCAGATACGCTCGGCTAAAGCCGTAATTGAGACTTGATCTCTGGAAAAAACAAAAATATCATCGACATATATTATTACGACCGTCCAACAACCATTTACGTATACACAGCTCGAGGATTTTAGTCGTCTAAACTCTTGCTTTGTTAGGAAATCGTCTAACTCCTTGTTCCAATTCCTGCCAGACTGTTTCAGCCCGTAAATCGGCTTGAGTAGTTTGGCCACTTGTCCTTCTTCATGTATATCTCCTCTTCCAGTTGTCCGTAGAGATAGGCACATTTTATGTCTAAATGTCTTGTATACCACTGGAAATCTACTGTTATTGCTAGCATCAGTCTGATTACTGAGAAGCTGGCTACTGGAGAGAACGTTTGATCGTAGTCCATCCCTTTCTTTTGAGAGAATCCTTGCGCTACTAATCTTGCCTTATATCTGGACACTTCCCCGCTCGCGTCCTTTTTTAGTTTAAATACCCACTTACATTTTCGTCCTTCGGGTAATTTCGTGACTTCCCACGTGTTTCTGTCTGATAGGCTGTCTAATTCTTCTTTGATCGCATTTTCCCACTGCGTCGCTTGTGGTGATGCTAATGCCTCTTCAACACTTTGCGGTTCTATAATTTCTAAGAAATTTGCTTCTACATCGCTTCCCGTTGTTGAACTGCCGTCTTCCTCATAGTCTAGGACTTGACCTTTTGGCTTTCCCTTACACCCATACGGGTTTCGCACAACCCTCTTCGGTCTACCGGAAGATCTTGGGGCCGATTGGGGTTTTGGTGCCCCTACTATCTCGGAATCCGATTGATTCCTTGATCCATATCTTGTACGCCCCTTTTGACTAAGGACCTCTTCATTACGTGGCGCAGTTGTTTCAGGTTCATCTAAGGTATCGGCTTCTGATTCGTTATCATCCGACCACCCAGCATAACTACAAGTTTCATTGCTCTTTCCACGAATCCACTCATACCCTATTTTATCCTCTGCAAATTTAACGTGTTTTGTGATCATTATATCGTTCGTTTTGGGACACCACAACCGGTACCCTTTCGTTTGGGTTGCGTAGCCAACAAATACGCATTCCATTGCTCGGTCGTCTAACTTCTTTCTCCGCTGTTCTGGTAAACGAGCGTAGGCTAAACATCCATATGCCTTTAGGTGTCGAACGCTCGGTGTGCATTCAGTCCATATAGCTATTGGTACTTCATCGTTGATAGCGGCGTGGCAAACACGATTCTTTATGTAGGCTGCAGTCGTCACAGCTTCTGCCCAGAACCTTTGCGGCAAATGAGCTGATTTGAGCATTGCTCTTGTTAAATCTAGAAGCGTTCGATTGATTCTTTCCGCTACTCCATTCATTTGCGGTGTATCTACATTTGACCTTTCGTGTTTGATCCCTAAAGTCTTGAAGTATGTGTCTAATTCCTTATTGCAGAATTCTAGACCATTGTCTGTACGGAAACTTTTTATTTTCTTACCCTTCTCGCGCTCAACTCTGGCGATGTAGTCTTTGATGCAGTTCTTTGCCTCGTCCTTCGATTTAATGCACACAACTTTGGTGTATCTAGAGAAATCATCTGTGAATGTTATGAAATATCTGTTACCGCCGATCGAATCATTCGGTATAGGGCCGCATACGTCGGAGTGAACTAACTCGCATATTCCTTTTGTTTGTTTAAAGTTTAGTTTCTTACTGGCAACTCTCGTTGCCTTGCTTACACTGCATGCGTCGCATGTGTATTTGTTCGTTTTAGTATTGTCTAGCCCGGTTACGCGGTTCGTTTCCATTAATTTTTTAATTATGTCGTTACTCACGTGACAGAAGCGTTGATGCCATATTTGGTCCGTTTCTATGCTTGCTGCGTGCGATTCCATTGGTAAGTTTGCGTTTGTACTTACTTCCGCCCTGACTATATACAGGTCGTTCCTCCTGTATGCTACGCCAACAATATCTTTGGTTCTGGTATTTCGTATTTTTATGACGCCATCTTTTATCAGCAGCTCCTTTCCCTTTTGTTCGATTTGAGACACCGACATGAGGTTTCTTCGTACGTTAGGTACATAGTACACATTGTACAATATAACGGTCTTCCGTCTGTTGCCTACAATCATATTTACAATTATATCTCCTATACCTTGCGCTCTTAGGGTCGTACTCCCCCCCTTTTCAGGATCAGCTGCCGTGTTAACCACTTCGGTATCGATGGATCTGAACTTTACAAACCAATCGCGTCTTTTACATACGTGGTGCGTACACCCGCTGTCTAAGAGCCATGAGTCGTCTAAATCTACATTGTTCAAACTTACCAGGAATGCATCGTAATTTCTTTTGTGTCTTATTTCGGGTCCTCTTTTACCTCTGTTTACTCTCATACGGCAATCCCTTGCCATGTGCCCGATTTTGTTGCAATTATAACACGTCCTTGGTTGCCTGGCGTCGTCACTCGGTGTCTTAGGCCCTTTCCTCTCAGTTATCTTACTTACATGCAGAGCTCCCTTGGGGTGTTCCATCGTTTTTTTCCGACCTGGACATCCTCCTCTCATATTCTTCTAGTAGGACCCGTTTAACCTCTGCCGAAGTGAATTTTTCATCTGGAAGACTAGCTAAAGCCATATTTAGATTTTCGTAGTTATCTGGGAGTCCCGCTAGCATCGTGTATGCAAGGTCCTCATCTTTGACCTCTGATCCAGCCTCCCTTAGGTTTCTCGCATTTATTTTAACCCTAGATACATAAGCGGACATACCTTCATCGTCTTTCATCTTTAAATGATAAAATTCCTTTTTTAGTTGCATGATACGGACTCTAGACTTAGGCTGATGAATTTGTTTTAACGTTTCCCATGCCTCAAACGCGTTGGCGCAATCCTCTATATGAACTTGTTGGTCTGCTTCGATATGCAGGCCGATAGCCGCGAACGCTTTATTTTCATTAGTTTGATGGTGTCTTACCTCCGTTTCTGTAGTATTTTCGGGGGGTACTTTTTTCGTCAGCACGTGGTCGAGCAGGCCTTTTCCTCTGAGATACCAGCACATTTCTGTTTTCCAGTTCTGGTAATTTGAATCTGTCAGCTTGGTAATTTGAAATTCACCCTTTAATTCGCTCATTTTTGCGCACTTGTAGCACTCTTAGTCTAATAGGAAGTTCACGTTTTACTATGTGCGAGGCGCACACTCGCTTTCAATGATCACTTTATTTCAATTTTTCACTTTATTTTCGTAATCTGGGCCCATAACCAGTGTTGGGGATAGGATTTGAATAACACCAACTGTCTAATAATGGTGTATATATATATATATATTTACTTATATTTAGGTATACGTTTAATTAGTATTTGATTCGCCGAACACGTGGTCGCTCTTATCGCTAGATCTAGTAGTAATGGACGGCCGAAACGATTTTGCGTAGGTAAACAAGGATGAACAGGTGGCGATCTCTCGATCGTCACGTGACTGCGTACGCATAACACCATTTCCGCGGCATATACGAACTCGGCATCGCGCAAATACTTAACAATATAGTAATAACGAAACTGTTATTATATGTACATTGATCTGTGGGATGGGATCAGTATATTACATAATATCTAATGAAGATATAGTAATAGAGATATTGTTATTAAATGTACATTGGTCTGTGGGAATGAATCAGTATATTACATTACATCTAATGTAGATATAGTAATAATGATATTGTTATTAAATGTATATTACATACCTAACGTAGATATAGTAATGACGATACTGCCATTATATGTACATTGATCGGTGGGAAGGGATCATTATATTACATTATATCTAATGTAGATATAGTAATAATGATATTGTTATTAAATGTACATTGGTCTGTGGAAATAAAACAGTATATTACATTACATCTGATGTGGATATAGTAATAATGATATTGTTATTAAATGTATATTACATATCTAATGTAGATATAGTAATAACGAAACTGTTATTATATGTACATTGATCTGTGAGAAGGGATCAGTATATTACATTATATCTAATGTTGATATAGTAATAATGATATTGTTACCAAAATTACATCGATTTGTGGGAAGGCATCAGTATATTACACCATATCCAATGTAGATATAGTGTAAATGATACTGTTATTCAATGTACATTGATCTGTGGGAAGGAATCAGTATATTGCAGTAGATCTAATGTAGATACAGTAATAACTATACCGTTATTAAGAGTTTATTACATATCCAATGTAGATATAGTAATGACGATAATGTTACAATCTGTGCATTGATCTGTGGGAAGTGGTCAGTATATTACATTATATCTAATGAGGATATAGTAATAATGACATTGTTGTTAAATGTACATACGTCTGTGGGATTAAAACAGTATATTACATTACATCTGATGTAGATATAGTAATAATGATATTGTTATTGAATGTATATTACATATCTAATGTAGATATAGTAATAACGATACTGCCATTATATGTACATTGATCGGTGGGAAGGGATAATTATATTACAATATATCTAATGTAGATATAGTAATAATGATATTGCTATTAAATGTACATTGGTATGTGGGATTAAATCAGTATGTTAAATTTCATCTGATGTAGATATAGTAATAATGATATTGTTATTAAATGTATATTACATATCTAATGTAGATATAGTAATAACGATAGTGTTATTATACGTACATTGATCTGTGGGAAGGTATCAGTATATTACATTATATCTAATGTAGATATAGCAATAATGATATTGTTATTAAATGTACATTGGTCTGTGGGATTAAATCAGTATGTTAAATTTCATCTGATGTAGATATAGTAATAATGATGTTGTTATTAAATGTATATTACATATCTAATGTAGATATAGTAATAACGATAGTGTTATTATACGTACATTGATCTGTGGGAAGGTATCAGTATATTACATTATATCTAATGTAGATATAGCAATAATGATATTGTTATTAAATGTACATTGGTCTGTGGGATTAAATCAGTATGTTAAATTTCATCTGATGTAGATATAGTAATAATGATATTGTTATTAAATGTATATTACATATTTAATGTAGATATAGTAATAACGATACTGTTATTATATGTACATTGATCTGTGGGAAGGGATCAGTATATTACATTATATTCAATGTAGATATAGTATAAATGATACTGGTATTCAATGTACATTGATCTGTGGGGAGGAATCAGTATATTGCAGTAGATCTAATGTAGATATAGTAATAACGATACTGTTATAAAGTGTTTATTACGTCTCTAATGCAGATATAGTAATGACGATATTGTTACAATCTTGCATTGATCTGTGGGAAGTGATCAGTATATTACATTATATCTAATGAAGATATAGTAATAATGATATTGTTATTGAATGTACATTGGTCTGTGGGATTAAATCAGTATATTAAATTACCTCTGATGTAGATATAGTAATAATGATATTGTTATTAAATGTATATTACATATCTAATGTAGATATGTTAATAACGATACTGTTATTCTATGTATATTGATGTGTGGGAAGGTATCAGTATATTACATTATATCTATTGTAGATATAGTATTAACGATACTGCCATTATAGGTACATTGATCGGTGGGAAGGGATCATTCTATTACATTATATCGAATGTAGATATAGTAATAATGATATTGTTATTAAATGTACATTGATCTGTGGGATTAAATCATTATATTACATTATATCTAATGCAGATATAGTAATAATGATATTGTTATTAAATGTACATTGGTCTGTGGGATTAAATCAGTATATTAAATTTCATCTGATGTAGATATAGTAATAATGATATTGTTATTAAATGTATATTACATATCTAATGTAGATATAGTACTAACGGTACTGTTATTATATGTACATTGATCTGTGGGAAGGTATCAGTATATTACATTATATCTATTGTAGATATAGTAATAACGAAACTGTTATTAAGTATTTATTACATATCTAATGTAGATATAGTAATGACGATAATGTTACAATCTGTGCACTGATCTGTGGGAAGTGATCAGTATATTACATTATATCTAATGAGGATATAGTAATAATGATATTGTTATTAAATGTACATTGGTCTGTGGGATTAAATCAGTATATTAAATTACATCTGATGCAGATATAGTAATAATGATATTGTTATTAAATGAATATTACATATCTAATGTAGATATAGAAATAACGATACTGCCATTTTATGTACATTGATCGGTGGGATGTGATCATTATATTACATTATATCTAAAGTAGATATAGTAATAATGATATTGTTATTAAATGTACATTGATCTATGGGATTAAATCAGTGTATTACATTTCATCTGATGTAGATATAGTAATAATGATATTGTTATTAAATGTATATTACATATGTAATGTACATAAAGTAATAACGATAGTGTTATTATATGTATATTGATCTGTGGGAAGCTATCAGTATATTACATTATATCTATTGTAGATATAGTGCTAATGATGTTGTTACCAAAATTACATTGATCTGTCGGGAGGCATCAGTATATTACATTATATCCAATGTAGATATAGTATAAATGATACTGTTATTCAATATACATTGATCTGTGTGAAGGAATCAGTATATTGCCGGAGATCTAATGCAGATATAGTAATAACGATACTGCCATTATATATACATTGATCGGTGGGAAGGGATCATTATATTACATCATATCCAATGTCGATATAGTATAAGTGATACCGTTATTAAATGTATCTACAATAGATATAATGTAATATACTGATACCTGCCCACAGGTCAATGTACATACAATAACAGTATCGTTATTACTATATATACATTAGATATAATGTAATATACTGATACCTTCCCACAGAACAATGTACATATTATAACAGTATCGTTATTACTATATCTACATTAGATATGTAATATACATTTAATAACAATATCATTATTACTATATCTACGTCAGATGAAATTTAATATACTGATTTAATCCCACAGACCAATGTACATTTAATAACAATATCATTATTACTATATCTACATCAGATATAATGTAATATACTGATCCCTACCCACAGATCCATGTACATATAATAACAGTTTGGTTATTACTATATCTACAATAGATATAATGTAATATACTGATACCTTCCCACAGATCAATGTACATACAATAAGAGTATCGTTATTACTATATCTACATTAGATATGTAATATACATTTAATAACAATATCACTATTACTATATCTACATCAGATGAAATTTAATATACTGATTTAATCCCACAGACCAATGTATATTTAATAACAATATCATTATTAATATATCTACTTCAGATGATATTTAATATACTGATTTAATCCCACAGACCAATGTACACTCAATAACAATATCATTATTACTATATCTACATGGGATACAATGTAATAAACTGATACCTTCCCACAGATCAATGTACATATAATAACAGTATCGTTATTACTATATCTACATTAGATATAATGTAATATACTGATACCATCCCACAGATCAATGTATATATAATAACAGTATTGTAATTACTATATCTACATTAGATATGTAATATACATTTAATAACAATATCATTATTACTATATCTACATTAGATATAATGTAATATAATGACCCCTTCCCACAGATCAATGTACATACAATAACAGTATCGTTATTACTATATCTACATTAGATATGTAATATACATCTAATAATGATATCATTATTACTATATCTACATCAGATGTAATGTAATATACTGATTTATTCCCACAGACCAATGTACATATAATAACAATATCATTATTACTATATCTACATTGGATACAATGTAATATACTGATACCTTCCCACAGATCAATGTACATATAATAACAGTTTCGTGGTTACTATATCTACAATAGATATAATGTAATATACTGCTGCGTACCACAGATCAATGTAATTTTGTTAACAATATCATTATTACTATATCTACATTAGATATAATGACATATACTGATACCTTCCCACAGATCAATGTACATACAATAACAGTATCGTTATTACTATATCTACATTAGACATGTAATATACATCTAATAACAATATCATTATTACTATATCTACATCAGATGAAATGTAATATACTGATTTAATCCCACAGACCAATGCACATTTAATAACAATATCATTATTACTATATCTACATTAGATATAATGTAATATAATGATCCCTTCCCACCGATCAATGTACATATAATGGCAGTATCGTTATTACTATATCTCCATTTGATATGTAATATACATTTAATAACAATACCATTATTAATATATCTACATCAGCTGTAATGTAATATACTGATTTATTCCCACAGACCAATGTACATTTAATAACAATATCATTATTACTATATCGACATTGGATACAATGTAATATACTAATACCTTCCCACAGATCAATGTACATATTATAACAGTTTCGTAGTTACTATATCTACAATAGATATAATGTAATATACTGATACCTTGCCGCAGATCAATGTACATATAATAACAGTATCGTTATTACTATATCTACATTAGATATAATGTAATATACTGATACCTTCCCACAGATCAATGTACATATAATAACAGTATCGTAATTACTATATCTACATTAGATATGTAATATACATTTAATAACAATATCATTATTACTATATCTACATTAGATATAATGTAATATAATGATCCCTTCCCACCGATGAATGTACATATAATGGCAGTATCGTTATTACTATATCTGAATTAGATCTCGTGCAATATACTGATCCCTTCCCACAGATCAATGTACATTGAATAACAGTATCATTTATACTATATCGATATTGGATATAATATAATATACTGATGCCTTCCCACAGATCAATGTATTTTGGTAACAACATCATTATTACTATATCTACATTAGATATAATGTAATATACTGATCCCCACCCACAGATCAATGTACATATAATAGCAGTTTCGTTATTACTATATCTACAATAGATATAATGTAATATACTGATACCTTTCCACAGATCAATATACATAGAATAACAGTATCGTTATTACTATATCTACATTAGATATCTAATATACATTTAATAACAATATCATTATTACTATATCTACATCAGATGAAATTTAATATACTGATTTAATCCCACAGACCAATGTACATTTAATAACAATGTCGTTATTACTATATCTACATCAGATGTAATTGAATATACTGATTTAATCCCACAGATCAATGTACATATAATAACAGTATCGTTATTACTATATCTACATTAGATATGTAATATACATTTAATAACAGTATCATTATTACTATATCTACATCAGATGAAATTTAATATACTGATTTAATCCCACAGACCAATGTACATTTAATAACAATATCATTATTACTATGTCTACATTAGATATAATGTAATATAATGATCCCTTCCCGCCGATCAATGTACATATAATGGCAGTATCGTTATTACTATATCTGAATTAGATCTCCTGCAATATACTGATCCCTTCCCACAGATCAGTGTACATTGAATAACAGTTTCGTTATTACTATATCTACAATAGATATAATGCAATATACTGATACCTTCCCACAGATCAATGTACATACAATAACAGTATCGTTATTACTATATCTACATTAGATATGTAACATACATCTAATAACAATATCATTATTACTATATCTACATCAGATGTAATGTAATATACTGATTTATTCCCACAGACCAATGTACATTTAATAACAATATCATTATTACTATATCTACATTGGATACAATGTAATATACTGATACCTTCCCACAGATCAATGTACATATAATAACAGTTTCGTTGTTACTATATCTAAAATAGATATAATGTAATATACTGATACCTTCCCACAGATCAATATACATATAATAACAGTATCGTTATTACTATATCTACATTAGATATGTAATATACATTTAATAACAATATCATTATTACTATATCTACATCAGATGACATTTAATAAACTGATTTAATCCCACAGACCAATGTACATTTAATAACAATATCATTATTACTATATCTACATCAGATGTAATTTAATATACTGATTTAGTCCCACAGATCAATGTACATATAATAACAGTTTCGTTATTACTGTATCTACATTAGATATAATGTAATATAATGATCCCTTCCCACCGATGAATGTACATATAATGGCAGTATCGTTATTACTATATCTGAATTAGATCTCCTGCAATATACTGATCCCTTCCCACAGATCAATGTACATTGAATAACAGTTTCGTTATTACTATATCTACAATAGATATAATGTAATATACTGATACCTTCCCACAGATCAATGTACATACAATAACAGTATCGTTATTACTATATCTACATTACATATGTAATATACATCTAATAACAATATCATTATTACTATATCTACATCAGATGTAATGTAACATACTGATTTATTCCCACAGACCAATGTACATTTAATAACAATATCATTATTACTATATCTACATTGGATACAATGTAATATACTGATACCTTCCCACAGATCAATGTACATATAATAACAGTTTCGTAGTTACTATATCTACAATAGATATAATGTAATATACTGATGCCTTCCCACAGATCAATGTAATTTTGGTAACAATATCATTATTACTATATCTGCATTAGATATAATGATATATACTGATCCCTACCCACAGATCAATGTACATATAATAACAGTTTCGTCATTACTATATCTATTAAGTGTACATTGGTCTGTGGGAAGGGATCAGTATATTGCAGGAGATCTAATTCTGATATAGTAATAACGATACTGCCATTATATGTACATTCATCGGTGGGAAGGGATCATTATATTACATTATATCTAATGTAGATATAGTAATAATGATATTGTTATTAAATGTACATTGATCTGTGGGATTAAATCAGTATATTAAATTTCATCTGATGTAGATATAGTAATAATGATATTCTTATTAAATGAATATTACATATCTAATGTAGATATAGTAATAACGATACTGTTATTCTATGTACATTTATCTGTGGGAAGGTATCAGTGTATTACATTATATCTATCGTAGATATTGTAATAACGAAACTGTAATTATATGTACATGGATCTGTGTGTAGGGATCAGTATATTACATTATATCTAATGTAGCTATAGTAATAATGATATTGTTACCAAAATTACATTGATCTGTGGGAAGGCATCAGTATATTACATTATATCCAATGTCGATATAGTATAAATGATACTGTTATTCAATGTACATTGATGTGTGGGAAGGGATCAGTATATTGCAGGAGATCTAATTCAGATATAGTAATAACGATACTGCCATTATATGTACATTCATCGGTGGGAAGGGATCAGTATACTACATTGTATCCAATGTAGATATAGTAATAATGATATTGTTATTAAATGTACATTGGTCTGTTGGAAAAAATCAGTATATTACATTACATCTGATGTAGATATATTAATAATGATATTGCTATTAAATGTATATTACATATCTAATGTAGATATAGTAATAACGATACTGTTATTATATGTAAATTGATCTGTGGGAACGTATCAGTATATTACATTATATCTAATGTAGATATAGTAATAACGATACCGTTATTATTTGTACATTGATCTGTGGGAAGGTATCAGTATATTACATTGTATCCAATGTAGATATAGTAATAATGATATTGTTATTAAATGTACATTGGTCTGTGGGAAGGTATCAGTATTTTACATTATATCTATTGTAGATATAGTAATAACCAAACTGTTATTATATGTACATTGATCTGTGGGTAGGGGTCGGTATATTACATTGTATCCAATGTAGATATAGTAATAATGATATTGTTATTAAATGTACATTGGTCTGTGGGAATAAATCAGTATATTAAGTTTCATCTGATGTAGATATAGTAATAATGATATTGTTATTAAATGTATATTACATATCTAATATAGATATAGTAATAACGATACTGTTATTATATGCACATTGATCTGTGGGAAGGTATCAGTATATTACATTACATCTAATGTAGATATAGTAATAACGAAACTGTTATTATATGTACATTGATCTGTGGGTAGGGATCAGTATATTACATTATATCTAATGTAGATATAGTAATAATGGTATCGTTATTAAATGTACATTGGTCTGTGGGATTAAATCAGTATATTAAATTACATCTGATGTAGATATAGTAATAATGATACTGTTATTAAATGAACATTGGTCTGTGGGATTAAATCAGTATATTAAATTTCATCTGATGTAGATATAGTAATAATGATATTGTTATTAAATGTACATTGGTCTGTGGGATTATATCAGTATATTAAATTTCATCTGATGTAGATATAGTAATAAATGTATATTACATATCTAATGTAGATACAGTAACAACGATACTGTTATTATATGTACATTGATCTGTGGGAAGGTATCAGTATATTACATTGTATCCCATCTAGATATCGTAATAATGATATTGTTATTGAATGTACATTGGTCTGTGGGATTAAATCAGTATATTAAATTTAATCTGATGTAGATATATTAATAATGATATTGTTATTAAATGTACATTACATATCAAATGGAGATATAGTAATAACGATACTGCCATTATATGTACATTGATCGGTGGGAAGGGATCATTATATTACATTATATCTAATGTAGATACAGTAATAATGATATTGTTATTAAGTGTACATTGGTCTGTGGGATTAAATCAGTATATTACATTTCATCTGATGTAGATATAGTAATAATGATATTGTTATTAAATGTATATTACATATCTAATGTGGATATAGTAATAACGATACTGTTATTGTATGTACATTATTCTGTGGGAAGGTATCAGTATATTACATTATGTCTATTGTAGATATAGTAATAACCAAACTGTTATTATATGTACATTGATCTGTGGGTAGGGATCAGTATATTACATTATATCTATGGAGATATAGTAATAATGGTATTGCTATTAAATGTACATTGGTCTGTGGGATTAAATCAGTATATTAAATTTCATCTGATGTAGATATAGTAAAAAATGTATATTACATATCTAATGTAGATATAGTAATAACGATACTGTTATTATATGTACATTGAGGTGTGGGAAGTTATCAGTATATTACATTATATCTAATGTAGATATAGTAATAACGATACTGTTATTATATGTATATTGATCTGTGGGAAGGTATCAGTATATTACATTATATCTATTGTAGATATAGTAACTACGAAACTGTTACTATATGTACATTGATCTGTGGGAAGGTGTCAGTATATTACATTGTATCCACTGTAGATATAGTAATAATGATATTGTTATTAAATGTACATTGGTCTGTGGGAATAAATCAGTATATTACATTACATCTGACGTAGATATATTAATAATGATATTGTTATTAAATGTATATTACATATCAAATGGAGATATAGTAATAATGATATTGTTATTAAATGTACATTGGTCTGTGTGATTAAATAAGTATATTACATTTCATCTGATGTAGATATAGTAATAACGATACTGTTATTATATGTACATTGATCTGTGGGAAGGTATCAGTATATTACATTATATCTAATGTAGATATAGTAATAACGATACTGTTATTATATGTATATTGATCTGTGGGAAGGTATCAGTATATTACATTATATCTATTGTAGATGTAGTAACAACGAAACTGTTATTATATGTACATTGATCTGTGGGAAGGTGTCAGTATATTACATTGTATCCAATGTAGATATAGTAACAATGATATTGTTATTAAATGTACATTGGTCTGTGGGAATAAATCCGTATATTAAATTTCATCTGATGTAGATATAGTAATAATGATATTGTTATTAAATGTATATTACATATCTAATATAGATATAGTAATAACGATACTGTTATTATATGTACATTGATCTGTGGGGAGGTATCAGTATATTACATTACATCTAATGTAGATATAGTAACAACGAAACTGTTATTATATATACATTGATCTGTGGGATTAAATCAGTATATTAAATTACATCTGATGTAGATATTGTAATAATGATATTGTTATTATATGTACATTGATCTGTGGGATTAAATCAGTATATTATATTACATCTGATGTAGATATAGTAATAATGATATTGTTATTAAATGTACATTGGTCTGTGGGAATATATCAGTATATTAAATTTCATCTGATGTAGATATAGTAATAATGATATTGTTATTAAATGTACATTGGTCTGTGGGATTATATCAGTATATTAAATTTCATCTGATGTAGATATAGTAATAAATGTATATTACATATCTAATGTAGATACAGTAACAACGATACTGTTATTATATGTACATTGATCTGTGGGAAGGTATCAGTATATTACATTGTATCCCATCTAGATATAGTAATAATGATATTGTTATTGATTGTACATTGGTCTGTGGGATTAAATCAGTATATTAAATTTAATCTGATGTAGATATATTAATAATGATATTGTTATTAAATGTACATTACATATCAAATGGAGATATAGTAATAATGATACTGCCATTATATGTACATTGATCGGTGGGAAGGGATCATTATATTACATTATATCTAATGTAGATACAGTAATAATGATATTGTTATTAAGTGTACATTGGTCTGTGGGATTAAATCAGTATATTACATTTCATCTGATGTAGATATAGTAATAATGATATTGTTATTAAATGTATATTACATATCTAATGTGGATATAGTAATAACGATACTGTTATTGTATGTACATTATTCTGTGGGAAGGTATCAGTATATTACATTATATCTCTTGTAGATATAGTAATAACCAAACTGTTATTATATGTACATTGATCTGTGGGTAGGGATCAGTATATTACATTATATCTATGGAGATATAGTAATAATGGTATTGCTATTAAATGTACATTGGTCTGTGGGATTAAATCAGTATATTAAATTTCATCTGATGTAGATATAGTAAAAAATGTATGTTACATATCTAATGTAGATATAGTAATAACGATACTGTTATTATATGTACATTGAGGTGTGGGAAGGTACCAGTATATTACATTATATCTAATGTGGATATAGTAATAACGATACTGTTATTATATGTATATTGATCTGTGGGAAGGTATCAGTATATTACATTATATCTATTGTAGATATAGTAACTACGAAACTGTTACTATATGTACATTGATCTGTGGGAAGGTGTCAGTATATTACATTGTATCCAATGTAGATATAGTAATAATGATATTGTTATTAAATGTACATTGGTCTGTGGGAATAAATCAGTATATTACATTACATCTGACGTAGATATATTAATAATGATATTGTTATTAAATGTATATTACATATCAAATGCAGATATAGTAGTAACGATACTGTTATTATATGTACATTGATCTGTGGGTAGGGATCAGTATATTACATTATATCTAATGTAGATATAGTAATAATGATGTTGTTACCAAAATTACATTGATCTGTGGGAAGGCATCAGTATACTGCAGCAGATCGAATGCAGATATAGTAATAACGATACTGCCATTATATGTACATTGATCGGTGGGAAGGGACCATTATATTACATTATATCTAATGTAGATATAGTAATAATGATATTGTTATTAAATGTACATTGATCTGTGGGAAGGGATCAGTATATTACATTATATCTAATGTAGATATAGTAATAATGATATTGTTCTTAAATGTACATTGATCTGTGGGATTAAATCAGTATATTACATTTCATCTGATGTAGATATAGTAATATCGAAACTGTTATTATATGTACATTGATCTGTGGGTAGGGATCAGTATATTACGTTATATCTAATGTAGATATAGTAATAACGAAACTGTTATTATATGTACATTGATCTGTGGGTAGGGATCAGTATATTACATTATATCTAATGTAGATACAGTAATTATGGTATTGTTATTAAATGTACATTGGTCTGTGGGATTAAATCAGTATATTAAATTTCATCTGATGTAGATATAGTAATAAATGTATATTACATATCTAATGTAGATATAGTAATAACGATACTGTTATTATATGTACATTGATCTGTGGAAAGGTATCAGCATATTACATTGTATTCCATGTAGATATAGTAATAATGATATTGTTATTGAATGTACATTGGTCTGTGGGATTAAATCAGTATATTGAATTTCATCTGATGTAGATATATTAATAATGATATTGTTATTAAATGTACATTGGTCTGTGGGATTAAATCAGTATATTAAATTTCATCTGATGTAGATATATTAATAATGATATTGTTATTAAATGTATATTACATATCTAATGTAGATATAGTAATAACGATACTGTTATTATATGTAAATTGATCTGTGGGAAGGCATCAGTATATTACATTATATCCAATGTCGATATAGTATAAATGATACTGTTATTCAATGTACATTGATCTGTGGGAAGGGATCAGTATATTGCAGGAGATCTAATTCAGATATAGTAATAACGATACTGCCATTATATGTACATTCATCGGTGGGAAGGGATCATTATATTACATTATATCTAATGTAGATATAGTAATAATGATATTGTTATTAAATGTATATTACATATCAAATGCAGATATAGTAGTAACGATACTGTTATTATATGTACATTGATCTGTGGGAAGGTATCAGTGTATTACATTATATCTATTGTGGATATAGTAATAACGAAACTGTTATTATATGTACATGGATCTCTGGGTAGGGATCAGTATATTACATTATATCTAATGTAGATATAGTAATAATGATGTTGTTAACAAAATTACATTGATCTGTGGGAAGGCATCAGTATATTACATTATATCCAATGTAGATATAGTATAAATGATACCGTTATTCAATGTACATTGATCTGTGGGAAGGAATCAGTATACTGCAGCAGATCGAATGCAGATATAGTAATAAGGATATTGCCATTATATGTACATTGATCGGTGGGAAGGGATCATTATATTACATTATATCTAATGTAGATATAGTAATAATGATATTGTTATTAAATGTATATTACATATCTAATGTAGATATAGTAATAACAATACTGTTATTATATGTATATTGATCTGTGGGAAGGTATCAGTATATTACATTATATCTATTGTAGATATAGTAATAACGAAACTGCTATTATATGTACATTGATCTGTGGGAAGGTATCAGTATATTACATTGTATCCAATGTAGATATAGTAATAATGATATTGTTATTAAATGTACATTGGTCTGTGGGAAAAAATCAGTATATTACTGTTGGCGAAATTCCCTACGTACACGCAGCGTGACGAAGTTGGCAGCGAAAGTAATTCGTTGGTGCGTCGTTACCGATAGCGGCAGCACCTCACGGGCCCCCTTTGTCCACACGGTTCCCCTTCCACGCCGGAACCGGCACGATCGACGCCATGATCGATTTCCTCCTTCTTGATCGAACGCTCAGAGTACTCGCACGTGTTTTTCGTACGCTCACGCTCACGCTTAGATCAAGCTACAGTCTCCGTTGTTAATATAACAAGCTTTGACCACGCATTGTCCACGCCTTTACTTGTGTAAAGTTTATATCGACCACGCGTTATTTGTGTACGTTTGACCGCGCTTCGTCCACGCATCATTTATTGTAAACTTGTTCGTGACCACGCGGTGTGATCGTTTCACGTTGTTTGTTAAACGTTGATAAGTGTTTGACTATTTTGACGCGCAATAAACGCTTTGTGTTTGCTGCAAGTGTGCCTCATTCATTTCTGTCCTCGCTGCCCACGTGAACTCGCAAACATTTTTTGGTCCTTCGAGCCGGATACGAGGCACACTCGGTTTCGAAGAAACGTGTAACGGTCGAAGCCGCCATTACGCGTAACGGCCACGCCCGTTCAACGAACACGCAGTGCCACTGTGAGTGACGTGTGACTGGATTGCAGTGACTCAGTCAAGTTTCTGAAACGTTTGCTTTCGTGTAGTGACCACGCAGTGAGTTTCGACGAACAACATGCCGAAATCGCGGGACACCTCACTGGCCTCGCGCGACAGCTCGGCCCGCTCCAGCAAGGCGGACGAGGAAACGACCACGGCGCTCCCGCTTCTAGAAGTCCCGGAAGAGACGACGCAGTCCTCGCAGACCACACGCCCACGCTCACCAGCACGCCTCTCCTCTGAGGTTCAGGTTCGTGCGAAGGTGTAGGAGGAGCGCCTGGACACGATGTTGTCCATTGTCGAAGACCTTCAGGCCTGCGCTGCAAAGGAGCCGCTCTCGATCCTCGCCTCCGAGGTCGAGATCACAAAGACCACGCTGATGGAAATGCACCTTCTTTTCCATCAAGAACACCAGGCTCTTAGCCGTCTCTGGCCGGTGTCCCAGCTCGAGCACGGCTACTACAAGGGCAAGGTGGCTTCGCAAGAGGAGAAGGTGGTGTTGACCGCTCGAAAATTAATAGCGCAGCTGGAACACCGTCTCGCGCCAAGCGCGCCCACGCAGCCCACGACGTCCACGCAGTCAACCTCGACCAAGCGATCACGCTTGCCGGAAATTGCACTCCCAAAATTCGAAGGGGAGTACAATAAATGGCAGGCCTTCAAGTCGGCGTTTACGTCGGTGATCTTGGAGCGCGACGACCTCGCCGACGTTGACAAGCTCCATTATTTGAAAGGAGCGGTATCAGGCAACGCAGCCCACGTGATCGCGCATTTACCCGCTACAAACGAGGCCTTCCAAAAGGCTTGGAAGCTTCTCGATGAGCGGTTCGAAAACAAAAGACTGAATGTGCAGGCCTACATGGACCGAATTTCCGAGCTTAAGCCCATGAAACAGCGGAGGGCTAGCTCGTTGATCAAAATGACCAACATCACAGGAAGGGCGCTGACCACGTTTGGGCTCAACGACCAGCATTATTGTTTTTTCTGAGTCATTTGGTGCGATTGCTGGATTCGGACACTCGAGAACGCTGGAAGTCCTCGCTGAGCACCCAAACAGACTACCCAACGATGTCGCAGCTCACGACATTCTTGTTGGGACGCGCACGAACACTCGAACAGCTGGAGCGGGTGGCAGAACAGAAGCAGAACACGCAGAACACGCAGACCTCGTCAGGACGCCCCGCCAGTCGCGACATTCGGTTGGTGCAACAGCGAGCTTCCGTCCACGCAGCCGCCGCAGCGCAGTCCACGCCAACGACGACCACGTCCTCTACACGCCCACGCACCTCAGCGCTCTATCCTTGTGCGCTCTGCGCCAAGGATCACTTCCTGACATCGTGCCCTGCATTCAGGGACAAAACCGTGGATGAGCGGATAAGTGTGGTGAAGGCTCAACAGTTGTGCGTTAACTGTTTGGGCCACCATAATTTGAGAAGCTGCCGTACTGCACAACGGTGCAAGCTGTGCAATGAGCAGCACCACACGGCGTTACACGGTGGCAACCTCATCAGGGTGTTGGTGCCATTCCCGCAGACCTCGCAGCCCGCGACAGCCTCCACGTCTTCGCAGCCCACGGCGAAGGCATCACAGACCACGCAAACGCAATCAACACAACATTGAGATGTTGGTGCAGTCGTCGACGCCCACGCAGCCTGCTCAGCCCACGCATTAAAGGACCACGCAGCCCACGCATTCAGACCACGCAGACCACGGACCACACTTCTAGCAACAGCACTCGCAAGAGTGCACACCGACCTCGCAACGCAGCAAGTAAGAATTCTGGTCGATTCAGGCTCTGAAGTTTCTCTTATTTCAGAGTCTTTAGTTAATCAGCTTAGACTCAGACGGAAACGCTCCTCATTGGATGTCCACGGAGTTGGTGGAGCAAGGACCTCGCAGACAAATGGAGTGGTCAATATTACACTCCATTCTAATTACAGACCACTCGCAGTCACCGTTCAAGCACACGTGCTTACAAAGGTGACCACTTGCTTGCCATCAGAACCACCATCTCAGCCCACTCAGCCAGCGCATTTGGAGAAATTGAATCTCGCAGATCCTCAATTTCTCGTATCCAGACCGGTGGACATCATTCTTGGAGCAGACGCATACGGGCAAGTCATCAAGCCAAATATTATTAGGAACACGTCATCACCGTTGATCGCTCAACTCTCGATTTTCGGTTGGCTCATAATCGGGCCCCTCGAGGGCACTCAGACAATTCGCAGGGCTTCTCATCAAGTGACAGTCAATAATACTGATCGCCAATTGAGTGAGTTACTCAGCCGCTTCTGGACGCAGGAAGAGCCACCGCAGGACACGGCACCCTTGCTCACGCCAGACGAGCAAGAGTGCGAAGATCATTTCAAGACCACGCATTCAAGAGACCCCGCTGGAAGATACATTGTGCCATTGCCGCTCAAAATTCATCCTCGAGCACTTGGCAATTCTTATCAGACCGCGCACAGTTGCCTTCAACGGACTCTCAGACGACTCAGTAAGGACGCCCAGTACAATCAGCTGTACACCAAGTTCATGCTCGAGTATGAGCAACTTGGTCATATGGTAAGACTGAACAACGACTCAATAACTAGTCCGTTTCAGTACTTTCTTCCGCATCATGGCGTTCTGAAGTTGGGCAGCACGACCACCGCATTGCGTGTGGTTTTCAATGGCTCCAGTCCAACTTCATCAGGATACTCGCTGAACGATCTTCTACATACTGGTCCAAATCTGATGCTGAATATCGCAGATCTTCTCATTTGGATACGAAGATACAAACATCTGTTTGCAACTGACGTCACGAAGATGTACCGACAAATTAAGGTGCATCCAGATGACTGGAGCTTGCAGCAGATACTCTGGCTTGATGACACGCAGAAAGAAACGCAGTACCAGCTGACCACGGTCACGTACGGAACGAAAGCTGCACCGTACTTGGCTGTCCGAACACTCTTGCAACTCGCTGACGACGAAGGGTCAAAATATCCCCTTGCCGTGGAACCCATCAAAAATGGCGTATGTCGATGACATTTTTGGTGGCGCAGACACCGCAGAACATCTACAGGACGTTGCAAATCAGCTAACGCAGTTGTGTCAAGCGGGTGGATTTCCACTTGCAAAATGGCATTCCACAAGCAAATCGTTGCTAGAAGACCTCGCACCAGAACAGACCAACGCAGCAATTTCATTCGACGACTGCGCAACCAAAATTCTCGGAATTAAATGGATTCCACATCAGGACACGCTCAACTTTTCGACCATATCAGCCACGCAGCGCACGCAATTTACAAAACGCCTCATTCTCTCCGAAGTAGCTCAACTCTTTGATCCACTCGGTTTTGTTGCACCTGTAATTATCAGAGCCAAAATTCTTATTCAAGAGCTTTGGTTACAGGAACTCAGTTGGGACGACATTCTGCCACTTCACATCACTCAACGATGGTTATGCATCAGGGAAGATTTAACCAGCTTGGCCAAGCTTTCCATCCCTCGATGGTTCAACACCACGACCACGTCTACAGTTGAACTTCATGGCTTCGCTGATGCATCAGTCCTCGCGATGGCAGCCGTCGTCTATCTCGTCGTACACGCACCGTCCACGGGTACCCAAGTTTCTCTCGTCTGCTCGAAAACGCGAGTGACACCACTCAAACGTCTAACCATCCCGAGGTTGGAACTCACAGCAGCGCTGCTACTCTCTAAACTAATACGGCATGTTCACGCTACTTTGAACATGACCGTCTCTCAAACATTTTTGTGGACGGATTCAGAAGTCACGCTTGCTTGGATCAAAACGCACCCCTCCAAATGGAAGGATTACGTTCGCAACAGGGTAATCCAGATCCAGGAGATCACGCAGAACTTTCACTGGAGGCATGTACCAGGATCATCGAATCCAGCTGACTGCGCGTCAAGAGGCATGACGACAGAACAGCTTCAACAGCACACGCTTTGGTGGACGGGACCACCGTGGATCACGCAACCGCAGAACTCATGGCCCAAGCAGACCAGTGTTGATGCAGACGAGCTGGGCGCCCCAGAAGCTCGTGCTGTCGTCGCACTCCACACGGCAAACGCAGTAAAAGAATATTCATGGGAACTGATCTATAAATATTCTTCCTTTTACAGACTACTCAGAATCACCGCTCTTTGCCTCAAATTCGTGGACAAGCTGTTCAAACGAAAGGACGCTTCGCCCACGCATTTTATCTCAGCAGCTGATATGGAAAGGGCCAGAATCTACTGGATTCAGGCCACTCAGTCCGCATTCTTCAAAGACGAACTCGCTGCATTCGCCAAGGGAACAACGCTTCCAACAACTCATCCATTCACGAGGCTCACCGCTTACCTCGACCATCAAGGAATCGCCAGGGTAGGCGGACGCCTCCAACATTCAGAACTCTCGCACGATGGCAAACATCCTGTTATTTTGCCTCGTGATTCACGACTCTCTACACTGCTCATCGACCACGCACATCGTCAGACCATGCATGGAGGTACGCAATCCACCCTCGCTTTTCTCAGACAACGCTACTGGATTCTCGGTGGACGAGCTCCAGTGAAAACGCATATCCTGAGGTGTGTGAAGTGTGCTCGGCAGAGGGGGATCCGTGCCCATCAACTGATGGGCCAACTACCTCTTTGTCGGGTCACTCCGTCACGCCCGTTCACCCACACAGGGGTGGACTACGCAGGACCGCTCACGCTGAAGACCTGGAGAGGCAGAGGAGCCAAGACGCAGAAAGGGTGGATTTGCGTCTTCGTCTGCTTCGCAACATCAGCTGTTCATCTGGAAGTTGTAACCGACTACTCAGCCGACGCGTTCATCGCAGCCTATCGCAGATTCGCAGCAAGGAGAGGAACTGCAGCCTCTCTCTACTCAGATTGCGGCACCAACTTCCAAGGAGCAGACGCGCAGTTACAGAAACAGTTCAAGGACAGCACACGCGAAAATCAAGACCTCGCAGCGTTACTCGCCAAGGATGGTACGCAGTGGCATTTCAACCCTCCTGCCGCTCCACACATGGGTGGAAAATGGGAGGCGGTGGTCAAGTCTCTCAAATTCCATCTGAAGAGGACGATTGGAGATGCTTTGCTGACGTTCGAGGAATCAATAACATTGCTCGCGCAGATCGAAGCCATCCTCAATTCAAGACCGTTGGAACCACTCAGCGATGATCCAGACGACCTCTCAGCCCTTACACCAGGACATTTCCTGATCGGATCGCCACTCAACGCAGTGCCAGAGCCCACGCTTCTCGACGTCTCAGTCAACCGATTGTCAAGGTGGCAATTTCTGCAGCAGCGTCTCCAACAATTTTGGAGGCTCTGGTCCACGCAGTATCTTCAACGACTTCAAGCAGTCTCGAAATGGCATCACCCGTCAAATGAGATCAAGGTAGGCACTCTTGTTCTTATTACTGATGAACGCTTGCCCCCAGGAAAATGGCCCATGGCTCGAGTTCTCAAACTCCTACCAGGCAAGGACGGATTGACCAGAGTCGTCGAACTCAAGACGGCCACCACGACGCTCACACGGCCCATCGCCAAGCTGGCCATTCTACATCAGCCCTCGCAGGACGACGCGGACACGCAGACCACATCATCGACCAGTCGCTGATGGCCGGGGGGAAATGTTGGCGAAATTCCCTACGTACACGCAGCGTGACGAAGTTGGCAGCGAAAGTAATTCGTTGGTGCGTCGTTACCGATAGCGGCAGCACCTCACGGGCCCCCTTTGTCCACACGGTTCCCCTTCCACGCCGGAACCGGCACGATCGACGCCATGATCGATTTCCTCCTTCTTGATCGAACGCTCAGAGTACTCGCACGTGTTTTTCGTACGCTCACGCTCACGCTTAGATCAAGCTACAGTCTCCGTTGTTAATATAACAAGCTTTGACCACGCATTGTCCACGCCTTTACTTGTGTAAAGTTTATATCGACCACGCGTTATTTGTGTACGTTTGACCGCGCTTCGTCCACGCATCATTTATTGTAAACTTGTTCGTGACCACGCGGTGTGATCGTTTCACGTTGTTTGTTAAACGTTGATAAGTGTTTGACTATTTTGACGCGCAATAAACGCTTTGTGTTTGCTGCAAGTGTGCCTCATTCATTTCTGTCCTCGCTGCCCACGTGAACTCGCAAACAATTACATTACATCTGATGTAGATATATTAATAATGATATTGTTATTAATTGTATATTACATATCTAATGTAGATATGGTAATAACGATACTCTTATTATATGTATATTGATCTGTGGGAAGGTATCAGTATATTACATTATATCTATTGTAGATATAGTAATAACGAAACTGCTATTATATATACATTGATCTGTGGGTAGGGATCAGTATATTACATTATATCTAATGTAGATATAGTAATAACGAAACTGCTATTATACGTACATTGATCTGTGGGAACGTATCAGTATATTACATTGTATCCAATGTAGATATAGTAACAATGATATTGTTATTAAATGTACATTGGTCTGTGGGAATAAATCAGTATATTACATTATATCTAATGTAGATATAGTAATAACGAAACTGTTATTATATGTACATTGATCTGTGGGAAGGTATCAGTATATTACATTATATCTAATGTAGATATAGTAATAATGGTATTGTTATTAAATGTATATTGGTCTGTGGGATTAAATCAGTATATTAAATTTCATCTGATGTAGATATAGTAATAATGATATTGTTGTTAAATGTACATTGGTCTGTGGGATTAAATCAGTATATTAAATTTCATCTGATGTAGATATAGTAATAATGATATTGTTATTAAATGTATATTACATATCCAATGTAGATATAGTAACAACAAAACTGTTATTATATGTACATTGATCTGTGGGAAGGTATCAGTATATTACATTGTATCCAATGTAGATATAGTAATAATGATATTGTTATTAAATGTATATTACATATCTAATGTAGATATAGTAATAACGATACTGTCATTATATGTACATTGATCTGTGGGAAGGTATCAGTATATTACATTATATCTAATGTAGATATAGTAATAACGATACTGTTATTATATGTACATAGATCTGTGGGAAAGTATCAGTATATTACATTATATCTAATGTAGATACAGTAATTATGGTATTGTTATTAAATGTACATCGGTCTGTGGGATTAAATCAGTATATTACATTATATCTAATGTAGATATAGTAATAACGAAACTGTTATTATATGTACATTGATCTGTGGGTAGGGATCAGTATATTACATTATTCCTAATATAGATATAGTAATAATGATATTGTTACCAAAAGTACATTGATCTGTGGGAAGGCATCAGTATATTACATTATATCCAATGTAGATATAGTATAAATGATACTGTTACTCAATGTACATTGATCTGTGGGAAGGAATCAGTATATTGCAGCAGATCTAATGCAGATATAGTAAAAAGCATATTGCCATTATATGTACATTGATCGGTGGGAAGGGATCATTATATTACATTATATCTAATATAGATATAGTAATAATGATATTGTTATTAAATGTACATTGGTCTGTGGGATTAAATCAGTATATTACATTTCATCTGATGTAGATATAGTAATAATGATATTGTTATTAAATGTATATTACAATTCTAATGTAGATATAGTAATAACGCTACTGTTATTGTAGTACATTGATCTGTGGGATGGTATCAGTATATTACATTATATCTAATGTAGATATAAGTAATAATGATATTGTTAACAATATTACATTGATCCATGGGAAGGGATCAGTATATTACATATATCCAATGTAGATATAGTATGAATGATACTGGTATTCAATGTACATTGGTCGTGGGGGAAGGAATCAGTATATTGCAGTAGATTAATGTAGATACAGTAGTAACGATACTGTTTATGAAGTGTTTATTAGTATCTAATGTACATATAGTAATGACGATATTGTTACAATCTCATTGATCTGTGGGAAGTGATCAGTATATTTATTATATCTATTGTAGATATAGTATGATATTGTTATTAAATGGTCATTGGTCTGTGGGAAGGAATCAGTATAATACATTACACCTGATGTAGATATATTAAAAATGATATTGTTATTAAATGTATATTACATATCAAATGTAGATATAGTAATAACGAAACTGTTATTATATGTACATTGATCTGTGGGAAGGGATCAGTATATTACATTATATCGAATGTAGATGTAGTAATAATGATATTGTTACCAAAATTACATTGATCTGTGGGAAGAGATCAGTATAATACATTATATCCAATGTAGATATAGTATAAATGATACTGGTATTCAATGTACATTGATCTGTGGGAAGGAATCAGTATATTGCAGCAGATCTAATGCAGATATAGTAACAACGATATTGCCATTATATGTACATTGATCGGTGAGAAGGGATCATTATATTACATTATATCTAATGTAGATATAGTAATAATGATATTGTTATTAAATGTATATTACATATCTAATGTAGATATCATTATAACGATACTGTTATTATATGTATATTGATCTGTGGGAAGGTATCAGTATATTACATTATATCAAATGTAGATATAGTAATAACGATACTGCCATTATATGTACGTTGACCGGTGGGAAGGGATCATTATATTACATTATATCTAATGTAGATGTAGTAATAATGATATTGTTATTAAATGTACATTGGTCTGTGGGATTAAATCAGTATATTAAATTTCATCTGATGTAGATATAGTAATAATGATATTGTTATTAAATGTATATTACACATCTAGAGTAGACATAGTAATAATGATATTGTTATTAAATGTATATTACATATCTAATGTAGATATAGTAATAACGATACTGTTATATGTACATTGATCTGTAGGAAGGTATCAGTATATTACATTATATCTAATGTAGATATAGTAATAACGAAACTGTTACTATATGTACATTGATCTGTGGGATGAAATCATTATATTAAATTACATCTGATGTAGATATAGTAATAATGATATTGTTATTAAATGTATATTACATATCTAATGTAGATATAGTAATAACGATACTGCCATTATATGTACATTGATCTGTGGGAAGGTATCAGTATATTACATTATATCTATTATAGATATAGTAATAACGAAACTGTTATTATATGTACATTGATCTGTGGGTAGGGATCAGTATATTACATTATATCTACATTAGATATAGTAATAATGACATTGTTATTAAATGTATATTACATATCTAATGTAGATATAGTAATAACGATACTGTTATATGTACATTGATCTGTAGGAAGGTGTCAGTATATTACATTATATCTAATGTAGATATAGTAATAACGAAACTGTTATTATATGTACATTGATCTGTGGGATTAAATCATTATATTAAATTACATCTGATGTGGATATAGTAATAATGATATTGTTATTAAATGTATATTACATATCTAATGTAGATATAGTAATAACGATACTGCCATTATATGTACATTGATCTGTGGGAAGGTATCAGTATATTATATTGTATCTAATGTAGATATAGTATGATATTGTCATTATATGTACATTGATCTGTGGGAACAAATCAGTATATATCATTACATCTGATGTAGATATATTAATAATGATATTGTTATTAAATGTATATTACATATCAAATGTAGATATAGTAATAATGATACTGCCATTATATGTACGTTGATCGGTGGGAAGGGATCATTATATTACATTATATCTAATTTAGATATAGTAATAATGATATTGTTATTAAATGTATATTACATATCTAATGTAGATATAGTAATAACGCTACTGTTATTGTATGTACATTGATCTGTGGGAAGGTATCAGTATATTACATTATATCTAATGTAGATATAGTAATAATGATATTGTTACCAAAATTACATTGATCTATGGGAAGGGATCAGTATATTACATTATATTCAATGTAGATATAGTATGAATGATACTGGTATTCAATGTACATTCATCTGTGGGAAGGAATCAGTATATTGCAGTAGATCTAATGTAGATACAGTGGTAACGACACTGTTATTAAGTGTTTATTACGTATCTAATGTAGATATAGTAATGACGATATTGTTACAATCTTTCATTGATCTGTGGGAAGTGATCAGTATATTACATTATATCTAATGAGGATATAGTATGATATTGTTATTAAATGTACATTGGTCTGTGGGAAGGAATCAGTATATTGCAGTAGACCTAATGTAGATGTAGTAATAACGATACTGTTATTAAGTGTTTATTACGTATCTAATGTACATATAGTAATAACGATATTGTTACAATCTTGCATTGATCTGTGGGAAGTGATCCGTATATTACATTATATCTAATGAAGATATAGTAATAATGATATTGTTATTAAATATACATTGGTCTGTTTGAATAAATCAGTATAATACATTACACCTGATGTAGATATATTAATAATGATATTGTTATTAAATGTATATTACATATCAAATGTAGATATAGTAATAACGAAACTGTTATTATATGTACATTGATCTGCGGGAAGGGATCAGTATATTACATTATATCTAATGTAGATATAGTATGATATTGTTATTAAATGTACATTGATCTGTGGGAACAAATCAGTATATATCATTACATCTGATGTAGATATATTAATAATGATATTGTTATTAAATGTATATTACATATCAATTGTAGATATAGTAATAATGATACTGCCATTATATGTACGTTGATCGGTGGGAAGGGATCATTATATTACATTATATCTAATTTAGATATAGTAATAATGATATTGTTATTAAATGTATATTACATATCTAATGTAGATATAGTAATAACGCTACTGTTATTGTATGTACATTGATCTGTGGGAAGGTATCAGTATATTACATTATATCTAATGTAGATATAGTAATAATGATATTGTTACCAAAATTACATTGATCTATGGGAAGGGATCAGTATATTACATTATATTCAATGTAGATATAGTATGAATGATACTGGTATTCAATGTACATTGGTCTGTGGGAAGGAATCAGTATATTGCAGTAGATCTAATGTAGATACAGTAGTAACGATACTGTTATTAAGTGTTTATTACGTATCTAATGTACATATAGTAATGACGATATTGTTACAATCTTTCATTGATCTGTGGGAAGTGATCAGTATATTTCATTATATCTATTGTAGATATAGTATGATATTGTTATTAAATGTTCATTGGTCTGTGGGAAGGAATCAGTATATTGCAGTCGACCTAATGTAGATGTAGTAATAACGATACTGTTATTAAGTGTTTATTACGTATCTAATGTACATATAGTAATGACGATATTGTTACAATCTTGCATTGATCTGTGGGAAGGGATCAGTATATTACATTATATCGAATGTAGATATAGTAATAATGATATTGTTATTAAATGTATATTACATATCTAATGTAGATATAGTAATAACGATACTGTTATTATATGTATATTGATCTGTGGGAAGGTATCAGTATATTACATTATATCTATTGTAGATATAGTAATAACGAAACTGCTATTATATGTACATTGATCTGTGGGAAGGTATCAATATATTACATTGTATCTAATGTAGATATAGTATGATATTGTTATTAAATGTACATTGATCTGTGGGATGAAATCATTATATTAAATTACATCTGATGTAGATATAGTAATAACGATATTGTTATTAAATGTATATTACATATCTAATGTGGATATAGTTATAACGATACTGTTATTTTATGTACATTGATCGGTGGGAGGGTATGAGTATATTACATTGTATCCAATGTAGATATAGTAATAATGATATTGTTATTAAATGTACATTGGTCTGTGGGATTAAATCAGTATATTAAATTTCAACTGATGTAGATATAGTAATAAATGTATATTACAAATCTAATGTAGATATAGTAATAACGATACTGTTATTATATGTACATTGATCTGTGGGAAGGTATCAGTATATTACATTGTATCCCATGTAGATATAGTAATAATGATATTGTTATTGAATGTTCATTGGTCTGTGGGATTAAATCAGTACATTAAATTATATCGGATGTAGATATATTAATAATGATATTGTTATTAAATGTATATTACATATCTAATGTAGATATAGTGATAACGATACTGTTATTCTATGTATATTGATCTGTGGGAAGGTATCAGTATAGTACATTATATCTATTGTAGATATAGTAATAACGAAACTGCTATTATATGTACATTGATCTGTGGGTAGGGGTCAGTATATTACATTATATCTAATGTAGATATAGTCATAATGATGTTGTCACCAAAATTACATTGATCTGTGGGAAGGGATCAGTATATTACATTATATCCAATGTAGATATAGTATAAATGATACTGTTACTCAATGTACATTGATCTGTGGGAAGGAATCAGTATATTACATTATATCTATTGTAGATATAGTAATAACGAAACTGCTATTATATGTACATTGATCTGTGGGAAGGTATCAGTTCATTACATTATATCTAATGTTGATATAGTAATAATGATACTGTTATTAAATGTATATTACATATCTAATGTAGATATAGTAATAACGATACTGCCATTATATGTACATTGATCGGTGGGAAGGGATCATTACATTACATTACATCTAATGTAGATATAGTAATAATGTTATTGTTATTAAATGTACATTGGTCTGTGGGATTAAATCAGTATATTAAATTTCATCTGATGTAGATATATTAATAATGATATTGTTATTATATGTATATTACATATCTAATGTAGATATAGTAATAACGATACTGCCATTATATGTACGTTGATCGGTGGGAAGGGATCATTATATTAAATTATATCTAATGTAGATGTAGTAATAATGATATTGTTATTAAATGTACATTGGTCTGTGGGATTAAATCAGTATATTAAATTTCATCTGATGTAGATATAGTAATAATGATATTGTTATTAAATGTACATTACATATCTAATGTAGATATAGTAATAGTGATATTGTTATTAAATATATACTACATATCTAATGTAGATATAGTAATAACGATACTGCCATTATCTGTACATTGATCTGTGGGAAGGTATCAGTATATTACATTGTATCTAATGTAGATATAGTATGATATTGTTATTAAATGTACATTGGTCTGTGGGATTAAATCAGTATATTAAATTTCATCTGATGTAGATGTAGTAATAAATGTATATTACATATCTAATGTGGATATAGTATAAATGATACTGTTATTCAATGTACATTGATCTGTGGGAAGTGATCAGTATATTGCAGGAGATCTAATTCAGATATAGTAATAACGATACTGCCATTATATGTACATTCATCGGTGGGAAGGGATCATTATATTACATTATATCTAATGTAGATATAGTAATAATGATACTGTTATTAAATGTATATTACATATCTAATGTAGATATAGTAATAACGATACTGCCATTATATGTACATTGATCGGTGGGAAGGGATGATTATATTACATTATATCTGATGTAGATATAGTAATAATGATACTGTTATTAAATGTATATTACATATCTAATGTAGATATGGTAATAACGATACTGCCATTATATGTACATTGATCTGTGGGAAGGTATCAGTATATTACATTACATCTGATGTAGATATAGTAATAATCATATTGTTATTAAATGTATATTACATATCTAATGTAGATATAGTAATAACGATACTGCCATTATATGTACATTGATCGGTGGGAAGGGATCATTACATTACATTACATCTAATGTAGATATAGTAGTAATGTTATTGTTATTAAATGTACATTGGTCTGTGGGATTAAATCAGTATATTAAATTTCATCTGATGTAGATATATTAATAATGATATTGTTATTAAATGTATATTACATATCTAATGTAGATATAGTAATAACGATACTGCCATTATATGTACGTTGACTGGTGGGAAGGGATCATTATATTACATTATATCTAATGTAGATGTAGTAATAATGATATTGTTATTAAATGTACATTGTTCTGTGGGAATAAATCAGTATATTAAATTACATCTGATGTAGATATAGTAATAATGATATTGTTATTAAATGTATATTACATATCCAATGCAGATATAGCAATAATGATATTGTTATTAAATGTACATTGGTCTGTGGGATTAAATCAGTATATTAAATTTCATCTCATGTAGATATATTAATAATGATATTGTTATTAAATGTATATTACATATCTAATGTAGATATAGTAATAACGATACTGTTATTCTATGTATATTGATCGGTGGGAAGGTATCAGTATATTACATTATACCTATTGTAGATATAGTAATAACGAAACTGCTATTATATGTACATTGATCTGTGGGAAGGGATCAGTATATTACATTATATCTAATGTAGATATATAGTAATAATGATGTTGTTACCAAAATTACATTGATCTGTGGGAATGCATCAGTATATTACATTATATCCAATGTAGATATAGTATAAATGATACTGTTACTCAATGTACATTGATCTGTGGGAAGGAATCAGTATATTACATTATATCTATTGTAGATATAGTAATAACGAAACTGCTATTGTATGTACATTGATCTGTGGGTAGGGATCAGTATATATCATTATATCTAATGTAGATATAGTAATAATGATATTGTTATTAAATGTACATTGGTCTGTGGGATTAAATCAGTATATTAAATTTCATCTGATGTAGATATAGTAATAATGATATTGTTATTAAATGTATATTACATATCTAATGTAGATATAGTAATAACGATACGGCCATTATATGTAAATTGATCGGTGGGAAGGGACCATTACATTACATTATATCTAATGTAGATATAGTAATAATGATATTGTTATTAAATGTACATTGCTCTGTGGGATTAAATCAGTATATTACATTATATCTATTGTAGATATAGTAATAATGGTATTGTTATTAAATGTACATTGGTCTGTGGGATTAAATCAGTATATTAAATTTCATCTGATGTAGATATAGTAATAATGATATTGTTATTAAATGTATATTACATATCTAATGTAGGTATAGCAATAACGATACTGTTATTATATGTACATTGATCTGTGGGAAGGTATCAGTATGTTACATTATATCTAATGTAGATATAGTAATAATGATATTGTTGTTAAATGTATATTACATATCTAATGTAGATATAGTAATAACGATACTGTTATTATATGTACATTGATCTGTGGGATTAAATCAGTATATTAAATTACATTTGATGTAGATATAGTAATAATGATATTGTTATTAAATGTACATTGTTCTGTGGGATTAAATCCGTATATTAAATTTCATCTGATGTACATATAGTAATAATGATATTGTTATTAAATGTATATTACATATCTAATGTAGATATAGTAATAACGAAACTGTTATTATATGTACATTGATCTGTGGGAACGGATCAGTATATTACATTATATCTATTGTAGATATAGTCATAATGATATTGTTACCAAAATTACATTGATCTGTGGGAAGGGATCATTATATTACATTATATCTAATGTAGATATAGTAATAATGATATTGTTATTAAGTGTACATTGGACTGTGGGATTAAATCAGTATATTAAATTTCATCTGATGTAGATATAGTAATAAGGATATTGTTATTAAATGTATATTACATATCTAATGTAGATATAGTAATAACGGTACTGTTATTATATGTACTTTGATCTGTGGGAAGGTATCAGTACATTACATTGTATCTAATGTAGATATAGTAACAATGGTATTGTCATTAAATGTACATTGGTCTGTGGGATTAAATCAATATATTAAATTTCATCTGATGTAGATATAGTAATAATGATATTGTTATTAAATGTATATTACATATCTAATGTAGATATAGTAATAACGATACGGCCATTATATGTAAATTGATCGGTGGGAAGGGACCATTACATTACATTATATCTAATGTAGATATAGTAATAATGATATTGTAATTAAATGTACATTGGTCTGTGGGATTAAATCAGTATATTACATTATATCTATTGTAGATATAGTAATAATGGTATTGTTATTAAATGTACATTGGTCTGTGGGATTAAATCAGTATATTAAATTCATCTGATGTAGATATAGTAATAATGATATTGTTATTAAATGTATATTACATATCTAATGTAGGTATAGCAATAACGATACTGTTATTATATGTACATTGATCTGTGGGAAGGTATCAGTATATTACATTATATCTATTGTGGACATAGTAATAACGATACCGTTATTATATGTACACTGATCTGTGGGAAGGGATCAGTATGTTACATTATATCTAATGTAGATATAGTAATAATGATATTGTTATTAAATGTATATTACATATCTAATGTAGATATAGTAATAACGATACTGTTATTATATGTACATTGATCTGTGGGAAGGTATTAGTATATTACATTATATCTAATGTAGATATAGTAATAATGGTATTGTCATTAAATGTACATTGGTCTGTGGGATTAAATCAGTATATTAAATTTTATCTGATGTAGATATAGTATAAATGATACTGTTATTAAATGTATATTACATATCTAATGTAGATATAGTAATAACGATATTGTTATTATATGTACATTGATCTGTGGGAAGGGATCATTATATTACATTATATCTATTGTAGATATAGTAATAACGAAACTGTTATTATATGTACATTGATCTGTGGGTAGGGATCAGTATATTACATTATATCTAATGTAGATATAGTAATAATGATATTGTTACCAAAATTACTTTGATCTGTGGGAAGGCATCAGTATATTACATTATATCCAATGTCGATATAGTATAAATGATACTGTTATTCAATGTACGTTGATCTGTGGGAAGGGATCAGTATATTGCAGGAGATCTAATGCAGATATAGTAATTACGATACTGTTATTATATGTACATTGATCTGTGGGAAGGTATCAGTATATTACATTATATCTATTGTAGATATAGTAATAACGAAAATGTTATTATATGTACATTGATCTGTGGGTAGGGATCAGTATATTACATTATATCTAATGTAGATATAGTAATAATGATATTGTTATTAAATGTATATTACATATCTAATGTGGATATAGTAATAACGATACTGTTATTATATGTACATTGATCTGTGGGAAGGGATCAGTATATTACATTATCTCTAATGTAGATATAGTAATAACGATATTGTGACCAAAATTACATTGATCTGAGGGAAGGGATCAGTATAATACATTATATACAATGTAGATATAGTATAAATGATACTGTTATTCAATGTAAATTGATCGGTGGGAAGGGATCATTACATTGCATTATATCTAATGTAGATATAGTAATAATGGTATTGTCAATAAATGTATATTGGTCTGTGGGATTAAATCAGTATATTAAATTTCATCTGATGTAGATATAGTAATAATGATATTGTTATTAAATGTATATTACATATCTAATGTAGATATAGTAATAACGGTACTGTTATTATATGTACATTCATCTGTGGGAAGGTATCAGTATATTACATTGTATCTAATGTAGATATAGTAATAATCGTATTGTCATTAAATGTACATTGGTCTGTGGGATTAAATCAGTATATTAAATTTCGTCTGAGTTAGATATAGTAATAATGATATTGTTATTAAAGGAATGTTACATATCTAATGTAGATATAGTAATAACGATACTGTTATTATATGTACATTGATCTGTGGGAATGTATCAGTATGTTAGATTATATCTATTGTGGACATAGTAATAAAGAAACTGTTATTATATGTACATTGATCTGTGGGATTAAATCAGTATATTAAATTACATTGATGTAGATATAGTAATAATGATATTGTTATTAAATGTATATTACATATCTAATGTAGATATAGTAATAACGAAACTGTTATTATATGTAATTGATCTGTGGATATAATCAGTATATTATATTACATCTGACGTAGATATAGTAATAATGGTATTGTTATTAAATGTACATTGTTCTGTGGATTAAATCCGTATATTAAATTTCATCTGATTGTACATATGTAATAATGATATTGTTATTAAATGTATATTACATATCTAATATAGATTATAGTAATAACGAAACTGTTATTATATGTACATTGATCTGTGGGAAGGGATCAGTATATTACATTATATCTATTGTAGATATAGTCATAATGATATTGTTACCAAAATTACATTGATCTGTGGGAAGGGATCATTAATTACATTATATCTAATGTAGATATAGTAATAATGATATTGTATTAAGTGTACATTGGACTGTGGGATTAAATCAGTATATTAAATTTCATCTGATGTAGATATAGTAATAAGGATATTGTTATTAAATGTATATTACATATCTCATGTAGATATAGTATAACGATACGGCCATTATATGTAAATTGATCGGTGGGAAGGGACCATTACATTACATTATATGTAATGTAGATATAGTAATAATGATATTGTAGTTAAATGTACATTGGTCTGTGGGATTAAATCAGTAGATTACATTATATCTATGTAGATATAGTAATAAGATATTGTTATTAAATGTACATTGTTCTGTGGGATTAAATCAGTATATCAAATTTCATCTGATGTAGATATAGTAATAATATTGTTATTAAATGTATTTATATCTAATGTAGGTATAGCAATAACGATACTGTTATTATATGTCATTGATCTGTGGGAAGGTATCAGTATATTACATTATATCTATTGTGGACATAGTAATAACGAAACCGTTATTATATGTACATTGATCTGTGGGAAGTGATAAGTATATGACATTATATCTAATGTAGATATAGTAATAATGATATTGTTATACAATGTATATTACATATCTAATGTAGATAGTAATAACGATACTGTTATATGTACATTGATCTGTGGAATATTAGATATACATTATACAATGTATCTATAGTAATAATGGTATTGTCC
>NW_025791244.1:0-21340 GCF_907164935.1 Osmia bicornis bicornis | reverse complement strand
TGCGGTGCCAATAATCGCCAGGGAGCCATCCTCGTCCCCGAACCAATCTGGTCTGTCGAGGACTCGGTACGGCTCCGCGGGCACCGCCAACCCAGCCTTCCACTCGGCCAGGGTTTGGAACAACATGTCCTGAGCCTTGGCCGAGTGGTTAAAGTTGGCATGAAGTATAGGGCCCTTGGGCCCCATACCTAGGCCTTACGAGCCGCCTCCGCGGCATTTTTGCTCGCCGACTTGGCAAGGGGATTTTTCTTGCCCCCCTTCTTCGACTCCGCAGGCTTGGTCCTTGATGCCTGTTCCTTGGGGGCTGTTCCTGCCCCTTCAACGGCACTCTGCTTCTGCCTCTGGGAGGAGGAGGGGGCACAACCTTTTGCCCCCAATCGACGCCCCGCGGGCCGCACCAGGTCCGCACAGAGGGGGCACCGCGGGGTGGCGCTACACTTGCTGGCCACGTGGCCCGACTCTCCGCACGCATAGCAGCGGTCGGACCTATCAGCTTCGCAGGTGCATCGCTGCCTAACATGCCCTCTTTCCAGGCAGCGATAGCACTGCAATGGCCGCGGTGGTAGAGCATGTATTCTGGCCGAGGACCGCCCGACCAGGACCCTCCCAGAGGTGGATAACTTTTTGAGTGCCACTAGAGGGCATCTCGCCCAGACAGTTCCCATCCTTTGGGGTGAGGTGCGAATCTCCCCCATTTTAATTTCTTCAGCGGAGCAACCCCCCGCAGCGGCCAATGCGGCCGCCACCTCCTCCGGGGTGACCGAGTCGTCGAGACCGGTCACCCTAACCTCGCCCATTTTTATGGGGCGGTCTACCCTCACCTCGGTGCCACTGAACACCTGGCAGAGTCGGTCAGCCAACTTGGCAGCTTTCTCCGTCCTGTCCACCGCAGGTAACTCGAGGACCAAGCTACCGGTCTGAGCTCTTCTGGGCATCAACGCCGTGATGCCCAGCTCCTCCAACTTGACCCGCTCCCGGGCCATGAGCATGGCCTCGGCGTATGAGACCTTAGCCTCGGCAGCTAGGTTGATGGTGACCGCCGCAGTACGAGGAGGGCGGCGGGCCTTCTGCCTAGCAGGTTGGGCCCCTTGGCCCTTAACCGGTGCCGCGTCTCTCTTCTGCCCCTTCTGGGCAACCACCTTGGAGCTCTGGGAGGGAGGGGCCTTGGCTGCTGACGCCTTCTTCTCTGCAGCTTTAACGCGGCGGCCGACCACCGTCACCCAGGTCCCATCCGCCGTCCTCCGATGTTCTTCGACAATCCGGGCCATTCTAGCCTCCACAAATTATGCCGGTTGGTCGGGTGCTGAGGAGGGCCCCGTCCCCGGCAACGGCTCCGTGGCAGGCAGGGTCCTATTCCGCACCCGCCTCTCATCTTCCTTCCCCGATGCAGTGGGCATGGTCGGAGCCGCAGCTCCCCCCTTATCATGCTCCGCCCTCTTAGGCGGGGGCTGGACGGCTGCAATAGCGGCTTTGAACTCCGCCCGGAGTCCCGACAGGCCCTTTTCGAGGAGAGCCGCAAATCCCCTCATCAGGTCGGGCTCGAGGCCACCAAGCTTCCCCTTCTCTTTTCCAGGTGCAGCAGCTGGGATTGGGAGTTGCACCACGGGAAATTCAGGCGGGCAAGACGGTAAGTCGAAAGCTTCGACTGCGTCCTTCCTCCTTTTCCTGCCCGCATCTTCGCCAGACAACGGCGAGCCGGGCCTCGCCGACCTTTTGGATGGGCCGGGGCCTTCAGGCGCCGGCGCCTCTGTGGCAGCGACCCTGCACGTAATGACTGCCAGGCTATTTTGCAGGATGTCGATTTGGGCCTCCTGGGCAGCCACTTGTTCCTTCCGCAGCTTCAGCTGTTCGCAAAGCTCTTTCACCTCTTTATCGGCCCTAGCAGGTGCAGCCCTGATTCCCGCTTCCGTGTGGATGGCCTTAAGGTTGCGGGAGGCCATCCTCAGCTTGCGAACAGATGTCCCTTTCAGCCCCTTGGAGACGCCCGCGACCTTGTCGATGTCGCGACAGAACTCCAAGGACTGCGCAATAAGGTCGCGCGTGGGGCTTGACTTCCTCCGCCAGGTCCTCAGGGTCCGGGAGGGACCTGCTACCCCGACTCGGTTCTGTAGGGTCCTCGTTAGGATCGAGCACCCTCCTCTCCTCCAGCAGGTCAAGTTCCCGGCGCTGGACATCCAGGACTCTCTGCTTAGCCGCTGCGAGCCACACGCACTGGTCCGTGGTCCGCGGGCGACCACTCTTGCTCGCGCGCCGTGCCTCCAGAGATACTGCCGACGAGAGTGACTCGTCCGAGTCCAAGTCCACCTCACTCTCTCGGGATGCGGGGGCATCAGAGGCCCCCGGGAAACTCCGGCCCCTCCTCGTACCGGCCTCGGGGTGGGTCACTCCACATCCGCCCTAGTTAATCGGACGGATAGGCGGCGCGCATCCGTTACCCTGCTAGTGCTGGGCTGCGCCATATCCTCCGCGCCCGTTTCCCGTCTCGCGTCCTGTTGAACAGCCGCAGTAGTCGTCGGTACGTCCCGTCCAGTGTTTGTTGTTGTTGTTGGCGTTTTTAGTTTCAAGTCATCCATAGTGTTCCCACGAATGTGGGAATCCATAGTGTACACCCGGGGGGTCGCCAGATACCCCGCGGTTGGCCGCTAGAGACTGATGCACCCATCAGCCACCCCTGGCGCTGACTCCAGGGGCGCCTTCATCACCGCGTACCGCAGCTTGGGGCTAGAGATTTTTTATAGCGGTTGTCATCCTCGCGAGCCGGCCAATGAAGGCAAGCCCCCCGTTCCAGCGAAACGTGACCACTGGGTTACGGTGTAATTGCTTGGGCACTCCGGGTTCGCTACCCGCACCCGACCGCCACGCAGCCTGGCCCCTGGAGAACTGAACGACGCTGCAGCCACCTTTTCGCCTCTCCGATCCAGGCCTTACCGGCAAGGGAGGGCCTGCCAGGATCTGTAGATCCCACCGGCATCGCCCCGGGTCATCTGCGAGGTTACTTCGACAGAAGCAAACGCCCCCCTTTCAGTCGCCTTGTACGACAGGCAGTGGTTACCGTGTCTGTATCCTACCCCCAGTCACAGGGGAGGTTTTGATGGGTTTTCCTTCCCTTGGTGTTTGGTACGCGGAAGCTATTTTATTTCACTCCTACCCTCCATGCACTCCGAAAAGTGCACGGCGAGCATTCCCCTATTCGCCACCTGGGTACGCGCCACGTCGGGGTATCACCTCCCAGCCAGTACACTTGGCCAGGTCCGTGGGTCCCCCTGAAACTTTTTTTTTTTTTTTTTTGGTTCAGTTGGAAGAGAAAATGCGTTTGCGCACGCGCGGGTTTGTTCCCCTTTTCGTCTATTCGACTAGAGGTGACCCGGGCAGTGTGGGACTCATGTCCGCCCTGAAGGGGCAGCCTGGCGCCCGTGTGGTGAGGGCAAACCCAAAGAGGCAACGCCAGAAGGGAGCTACCTGGCAACCCAACCCTTAAGGGTTGAGTTTAGCCCAAGAGTAGGCCACAGCCCTGAAGGGGCGACCTAGACGGGCAGTCCAGAGTGGGCACTCCCGAGGCTGGACATACTTCCCACTAAAACCTCTCCCCTAACGTGGCCCGCCGGCACCTTTTCACTCGTTAGAATTCATAAAGGAATACCAGCGTGTAGCCACAACGACGTTTCGGCACTTCCACGCATTTCGCGTTATTGCGGCCGCCCGCAGAAACGCCATGCGCTAGGCACATGGGGCATCTGCGGATCCTCGCCATTGCACCTCCGATTCAGCGGTAGGACATTTTCAACCTGTACGGTAAGGCACAGGATTTTTCTTCGGCCACGACCAGGAACCGGAGTAAGCCCATTCCAGGTGGTCGCGCCATGTGTTCACCTGCCAGGGCAGGAGCTTGCTCTTCGACACGGCCAGGAACCGGGACATCGTATCTCCACGGCTGACCGTGTCCATCTTCGTCCACCATGGTTGGTTGATAATGATGATGTGACTTATCCTAGATGTCATCACGCCCACCTGACCTTCCACGAGGACAGGCCATTTTACTTCGGCCACGACCAGGAACCGGAGCTCCTGCTCAACGGGTGGTCGCGCCATGAGTTCACCTGTTTTAACAGGGCTTGCTCTTCAGCACAGCCAGGGCCCGGGGCGAGTCCTTTCCCCGGTTGACTGTGCCACATCTTGGTAGGCTGCAATCCTGGATGACCTGTCCCATACATACTTTACAAACACACACACACACACGCTCATGACAAGCATAGCGCTTCCAGTAGCGCTTCGAATGCCCCAAATATGCAACGATAAATAATGAATAAATGATGAATAAAGAATAAATGAATAAATAAATGAATTAATGAATGAGTGAATGAATAAATAAATAATGAATAATGAATAGGAATTAATAAGCACATGAAGCCCATGAATAGAATAGAGGAGCCCATACATTCAATAACAGCTGTCATAATAAGCATACTAAACATGCTAAACATACTAAAACTGGTTAAATCAAATCACAAATACAAAGGGAAATAAATATGCATATGCACCTAATGCATCTAATGCAATAGACCAGTTAATGAATAGTTACCAGTAAAAGAGACAGTAAGCAATATGAGAACGTGAGAAACTGTGAAGTAAACATAAGTAGTATTGCACGCAAGCAGGCAAGCGAGCATATGTGAACTGGACATAAGCAAATGACCAACAAAACCTCCAAAACCTAAACCGTCAAACATACATACATACAGCCGAGCAGCCAAATAGCAGAAGAGGAATATTTAACATTCAACACTAGCGCACAATATAATCACATAAAATTAAACTCAAGATAAACCATAAATTTGAGATGAAATAAACCAAGGATGTGAACCGTGTTACGGCCCGGCTCTCGCTACTGTACAGCGGAACAGTGCTTCTCCATTCCGGAAGCTAATAATCACAATCTTTTCAGGTCAACCACTGCGCGACGTCTGGATCTACCTGGGGAACCCGTGGATGGTCGTCTTGGCAGGAACTGTGCTCGTGGATCACTCGCGTATTGACATGTATTGTATTTAATACGTATGACTCGCGAACCGTTAAGGTGAGCAAATGTAATGCTTCGTAATTGAATAAACACTTTAGGTTTCAATTAAAAGAATAATATATTTATTATATTAAAACTCCTTTCTACCTTTCACAATAATCTTTATATTAAATGCTGAGTTAAGAACCGCTGAGGGTTGTAGTATAAGTCGCGGACTATGTGACGTCCGGAATATTCGTTGTCGCAGGAATTTGTCGACAACGAACGTGCCGGGACGATTCAGAGCGGAGCGGATCCGGTGAATGACGACGAGCCTTGCTCTCACGGCTCTTTTATATCTTCTAGAAAAAAGGGCTCTCTGATCTGGGAGAGGAATGTATTCGTCAGCGTTTCTTAGTCAGATCTATCTTATCGTTACTTACAAGGAAGGGTTTTTAGGTGTCCGCCTCCGATTGTTTTGATTTTTGGATATGTTTTAGAGGGCCGAAAAATAAGGTATACGTATTTTTTTATTTTTGCCCGTTTTCATATTTAGGGGGTGAAACGACCCTCTAAAGTTTCGGCTACGATAGGCTATCTCGGAAACTATCATAGATAGAAGAAAACTTTCGAAGGAAAAGTTTCATGGTTTTTTATGCACATATAATAACTGGTCATAAATTTTGTAAAAAATAATTTGTTTATAACAAAAAATTTATTTATAACATTATTTTAAAAGTAATCACAATTTACATAATAACAGAAAAGAACATAAATTCGTTTCTGAATCCATTGATGTATTTTATGCTATGTTTGCCTCTTACATTTTTGCACATTTTAATATCATATATGCATCGCGCACATACGCCGCGTCGCGGTCATACCAGATATGGATGTCCGGTTAAAATCCATTACGATATCTAGCGTTTTCCATGTATAATGGGCATTAATAAGTTATTTAAAGCTTACAAGATTAATAAAAATTATATTAGTACATATCTGCGTATTAATATGCGATACAGATAGTAAGGAATATAATAAATGTAAATTAATTTCCGGTACTAGTTACATGATTGGTACAATTATATTTCACGTGTATGTTAGGTATGTATATGTGGTATAAATTTATAATCTGAAGCTTTTGTAAGATACATGCAGTTTACAAAATGGTTTACTTAATATTCATATTTGTCGCAGAAGTGATATTCATGAAAAAAATGTTTTAAACAAAATGCTTTCTTACACCAAGAGCATCTAATTATTGGTATTTCATCACAGAGTGCACATTTCATTTGTGTGTTCTCTTCGAAAGCAAAATCTACAGGATTCACAAAATCTCCTGATTTTTTTTCTGTGTATCCACTTTTGTACCAAGCATACTGGAATAGATTTTTATATCTTGGTGAAGATAGTTGATTGTGTACAAGTGATTGTAACTTAATTATATTATTTCTTAAATGGAGATTAACGTCGTAATCATGTAACAGCACATCATCGGAGAAACGCCTAACATAATTCTTCCACACCCTAAATCCATAAACATCTAGAGGTTGGATTCGGCCAGTGGTACCTTTGGTATCATCTTAATTATAATTTCTTTACCCGTTGGTTTCGCATTATGTATATCTTGTTCACAGTGTCCACTCCAAGAGTCTAATAACAACACAGACGTTGTTTTAGTATTAGGAAAAAAGACCTCTTCCAACCAGATTTTGAAATGAGCTACAATATTAAATTGAAATCTTTAGTAATTATACACATGTATATTGGTAGTTATCAATCAAAAATAATTTGAAGGTATTGGTTACCAGAAGTGAGTTTTCCAGATTTTGATGCAGTCACGTACACATTAGTCGGTTTGAATAATGTTTTCTGAACTATTGGTCCAAATTGTCCATTTGCTTCTTGCAAAACCATAAAAAGAGGCGACAACAATCTTCCATCAGCAGTTATTGTTGGTTGTATTGTGTAACTATGCGTTGTTGAAGGTACAGATTGTACAACACACTCTACTTTCTTTTGGCTTTTCACTGCTAAAGTTCGTCCAGAATGTATTTCTAATTGAAATCCACTCTGGTCTGAATTGTACATATTTTCATCTCCGTATCTCGTAATCAAAGGGTTTACTTCATTGACAAAGTCCGTAGCTTTAACTTTCAATACTTCATCGTCTTCTATTGTCTTTCGTGTTACAAATTTTGTTATTTTTCGAGAAACAATACGATGAGCTTTTTTAAAATTATACAGCCATGTTTTGGAAGCTTTAAATGTCATATGATCGTTACCTTGTTCTTTATATGCTTGCAAAGCCCATCGTCGTATATCTCTATCATGCAAAATATAACCGGATTCAATAGCTTTTTTCATATTTGTTGTCACGAATTCCGAAATTTGAGCCAATCTTTCTTTTTTAGTTCCACTTGTTTCAATTTGATGAGCCCATCTTCGTAATTGTCGTTCAGAAGAAACAAGTCTAAAATTATGTTGAACAGTAGCAAGTTTACGTTTTTTTTCTCCCTCTGTCCAAAACGCAACTGCTTTCCGCTTGTAATCGACATCAACGTCTTCATCACGCTGTGAACAAACTCCAATATATGTCTCCCCAGACCAATTTTCGTTTGCATCATCTTCTTCAACAGCTTCAACCTCACATTCTTTAAATTGATCCAAAAAGTCCAATGACGATTCTTCAGAAACTTCAATTTCATTAAATGCAAATATGTTATCGAGCAACATTTTTTGAATGGCTTCTTTCAATTGTACTTCCTCTCTTGTTATAGGAGTATCCATCAGATACATCGTTTGAAATGTGGCTAATAACAAATTAATCACGTTCATCGGATTGATAATCATTTTTAATCACTGTATTACAAAATCAATGCTGTGATAAAGTTGAACGCTCAGGTTTGACTAAAGAACTAACCAACTGTCGGGGTATAAGTAGCAAAGCTTCGCAAAATATAACGCATGACCTGATAAACTGCTATTGTTAAGCATACAAAAATATCAAGTGACTCGTACATGAGTGGCAGAACTTCTCAAGAAAGTGCAAAGTGCACGAATGATGGTTTGAAGAACTATATATACACATATGATTAATTGTCTACTGTTTGTTAAGTGCGTAAAAAGTATCACTTCTATATGCATTCATTGATTCTGGTTTATTGTTAGAGTCACATGATATGACTCATGCTCGGCCGACTGAACTTCCTTGGTTATTTGATATATAGATTGTAGTGTAATAAAAACAACAGAAAGAATTAAATAAAATGTAGCTGATCATATATGTTGTTTGCAAGAGAAAATCGTCGCAAGAAAGATATTGACCGTACGTCATATTTGGTATGACCGCGACGCGACGCGGCGTATGTGCGCGATGCATATATGATATTAAAATGTGCAAAAATGTAAGAGGCAAACATAGCATAAAATACATCAATGGATTCAGAAACAAATTTATGTTCGTTTTTGTTATTATGTAAATTGTGATTACTTTTAAAATAATACTATAAACAATTTTTTGTTATAAACAAATTATTTTTACAAAATTTATGACCAGTTATTATATGTGCATAAAAAACCATGAAACTTTTCCTTCGAAAGTTTTCTTCTATCTATGATAGTTTCCGAGATAGCCTATCGTAGCCGAAACTTTAGAGGGTCGTTTCACCCCCTAAATATGAAAACGGGCAAAAATAAAAAAATACGTATACCTTATTTTTCGGCCCTCTAAAACATATCCAAAAATCAAAACAATCGGAGGCGGACACCTAAAAACCCTTCCTTGTTAGTCATAACAGATTTATGACTCGCGTGTCGATAACAGCTTACCAATTGGATGGTATCGACGCGTTAACTAAACATCTTAATCTTACAATAACATCCTTAATTCTAGGAACGCTTATTCATACTTTAACATAAATATTCTTTAGAACGTTAATCTTATCTTTAACAGACTAGACTCTCGCTCGCGTGAGAACGGTATATCAATTAGTGTGGGTTGGATTGGATGGTCGGATCGCTGATGCGTCCTTATCCGAAGGACTGGATTTCGAGGCGGTGTGAAAATAACGAAATCCTTTTAATAAAGGAATGGTTTTAATAAAGTAATGATTGTAACTTTATTTGTCACAATGTGCTCCGTCCTTTGGCACGTTGTCCGAACGAAGATGTACAGAATAACTTTAATAAAATCGGTTGGAAGAATTAACTTTTACTAATTTGCGTACTGATATTCGATCGTAATCTCAATTTGTTCTAATCGTCGTTAAACGGTTGAGCGACACGCGTGTCTCCGCGAAACCACCGCATGGTGGGGGCTGCGCATAGCCCTATAATTTTATGTTTGCGCGGTGACGTCACGGCGACTCTTGCGACGCTCTCGATAAGGTGTAACCGAACACGCCGGGCCCTGTTGAATGAACTCATTCAAGAACTTTGTTGGGCGTCAGACTCGACATTAATTTCAATCGGCAAGAAACATAATTTCGAAATGGGTCGCTTGTACGTTGAGTTCGCTGTTTTAATGGTTACGACGCGAATTATCCCGTCGGTACCGGGGTGACAATCTATTATGCATGCTAATTCCCATTGTGCTGGTGGAGTGCATTCATTTCGCAAGAGGACAAGCTGACCGATTTTTGTGAGATTTTGCGCGACTCTCCACTTCGGACGTTGATGAAGAGTATGTAAGTATTCGGTATGCCACGCTTTCTAAAAAGTTTCCGTTATTCGCTGGATTAACTGTCAACGTGACAGTCGGTTTTCTTTTAATTGTAGTACGCTTGGTTCCGGAATTGAGGTTAAGGCCGATCCAATCAAGAAATGACCTGGTGTAAGTGCGTTATAATCATCGATGCAATCAGACATGGCGACGAGCGGACGAGAATTTAATGCGGCTTCGATACGACACAGTACTGTGGTTAATTCCTCAAAGGAGAGTGTATGAGTACCGATGGATCGGCGTAAATGGTGCTTAACACTTTTCACCGCTGCCTCCCACAACCCTCCAAAATGAGGTGCTGATGGGGGTAAAAAGTGCCAAGCGACCCCATCCACGGCGAGCTTATTATGGAGATTGGTATCTCGTAGAGATTTTCGGTGAGCTTTTCTAAGTTCCTTGTTTGCTCCTTGAAAGGTCGTTCCATTGTCTGAATACATGGATTTTGGAATTCCGCGTCGGGACACAAATCTCGTATAAGCTGCTAGGAATGAGGCTGATGTATAGTCGCTTACGAGATCTAAATGGACGGCCTTTGTTGCCATACAAACAAAAACTGCAATGTAAGCTTTGTGCGATTTGTGTCCTCGTCCCGATGTAGTACGAACGTGAATCGGGCCTGCGTAGTCGACACCTGTATTTATGAATGGTCTTTCTACCGCAGTGACTCTGGATGCCGGTAAATCTCCCATGAGCTCAGACGGAACAGATGCGCGATGACGAGCGCATGGTACGCACCTATGTAAAACGGATCGTATCGTGGTGCGTGCTCGCAAGATCCAGTACTCACGTCGCAAACAGGCAAGAGTGAGTTGCGAACCTGCGTGCAGATGGATTACGTGCGTATGATTTATTATCAATGATAGTAGTGGATGGGAGCGTAGGATAATAGGTTTCTTTGTGTTTTCAGGAAATAGCGAGTGTGCAAGTCGCCCTTTCGCCCTAATAAGCCCGTCTTGGTCTAGGATAGGGTTAAGAGAAAGTAACTTGCTGGATTTTAGGAGAGTCTTTTTCGCAGACAGACTACTAAGCTCATCCGGAAATAGCTCGGATTGCATTCTTCTCAACCAAAGGAATTTTGCTCTCTGAATCTCGTCGGGTTGAAGAGGAGGCACTGCTATTAGTGACTTAATGGTGAGTTGTAATTTAATTTTATTCGTATGTCGGAAGCGAAAGTTAGAAGTAAAACGAAGTATGTAAGCCGTCACTCGAAGTAGTTTCGACCAGGATGAGTATCGCGTGGGTAAATCCCAGGGATCCGTAGTCGAAACTGCAGACAATAATTTTGGAATTTTCTCCTCCTCATGCGAATCGACTATTCTGATATTGGGTTTTGGCCAACGTTCTTCGCCTTGTTTTAACCATGAAGGTCCTGACCACCATATGGAATGGATTTTTAATTCCGATGGCGTTAGACCGCGGGTTGCACAATCAGCGGGATTGCTATTTGTTGGAACATGATGCCACTGCGCTTTCGGTAAAAGAGACTGAATTTTCGACACTCGATTGGCGACAAAAGTCTTCCAACGAGTCGGAGGTTGGCTAAGCCAGGCGAGAGTGATGCTTGAATCAGTCCAACAGTGGACATTGTGATGGATGAGCGACAAGGAATTTTCCACAAAAACGACAAGACGTGCCAACAATGCCGCTGCACATAATTCTAATCTCGGTACGCTTAATGTTTTAACGGGAGCTACTCGTGATTTTGCAACGAGAAGCGCCACGAAGACATTGTCATCTGGGAGGACGCTTTTTATATAAACCGAAGCTGCGTAGGCTTTAGTGGATGCATCGGCGAATCCGTGGATTTCCTGATGTAGCGCGATGCCATTGGCTATTTGGCGAGGAATCGTGATCTTATTTAAATCTGGTAAATGAGTGTAGTAATCTTGCCATTCTAGGAGAACATCGTTAGGAAGAATGTCATCCCAATCATATTGGAGTGACCATAATTTTTGCATAAACACTTTCGCGGGTATAACGACTGGAGTTAACCCCATCGGGTCGAAAAGTTTTGCAATTTGAGAGAGAATTGTTCGTTTCGTATTGGCAAAATTCGAAGAAATGGTAGCTCGAAATTGAAAGTGATCGAGCACTGGATTCCATTCTAAGCCTAAAACTGAGCAGGTCTCCTCGATCTTAAGGAGTTTATTTTTCGCAAGACCGTGATCGCGCGGATCGATATCAATTAACAGAGTTGGATCATTACTGGCCCATTTTCGTAAACGAAAGCCGCCTTTGTTTAACAGGTTTATGGTCTGGTCGCGGATTGTTCGTAAGAGATCTTTGTCGTCTGCTCCGAAGAGACAGTCGTCGACATAAGTTTGATCCTTTAATACTGGAAGAGCTAGAGGATATTGATGACCTTCGTCCACTGCCAGCTGATTTAAAACGCGAAGAGCTTGATAAGGAGCTGATTTAGTGCCATACGTGACGGTACAGAGTTGATACTCCTCAACGGACTGTTGCGACGAGGGACGCCATAAAATGCGTTGAAAATCTGTATCTCGTGTATCAACTAAAATTTGACGGTACATTTTCTCGATTCCCGTTTGAAGTTCGGCGGGAAGCGTTAAATACGACGCGAAGACGAGTTGTCGAACTACTTTCGCGAAGAACTGCGTGATGAGGAATATAATAAATTTGGTTGGTTGTTTGAACCGGGACGGTTGGAACCCTTTCCATATGGCCTAAGGCTTCGTATTCTGAGAGGAATTCTTTATAAGTTTCGGTATTTACTTGGTCGCTTTTAAAGCGTCTTTCAAGAGAGAGAAGACTTTTCATCGCGGCAAAACGAGATTCGCCTAAATCTATAGGGGGTTCGCTCTTGAACGGGAGTCGAACTATGTAACGCCCTTCCGACGTACGAGTATGAGAGGATTGAAAGTGTAATTCACATTTTTCTTCCTCAGGTGAGAGCACTGATTGAGTTGGGATATTTTCCACTTCCCAGAAGCGGCGAAGATCTGCATCGAGATTTTCTAACAACGTAGCGTGATGGGCATCTATAAAGAAAGGAAGAGGATGAGTGGACGTAGGACCAGATAGGATCCATCCCAGGTGTGTATTTTGCGCGATCGGTTCACTTGTAGAACCTTTCCGAACTCCGTCCAATAATAATTGACCAAACAAATCCGCACCGATAACGATATCGATCGGATCTGAGCTCATGGGGTCTGTATCGGCCAATTCAAGTCCTGCAATATGATTCCAATTAGTTACGGAAGAATGTCGTTTTGGAGTGTATTGTGTTAAAGTTTTCAAAATAATAGCAGTTGACGAGTATACAGGCTCGGTTCTTACCAACGGAGTAATCGTGATGCGAGCGGTGTGATTAGCCCACGACTGTATTCCTCCTATTCCGGTTATGCATGTATTTTGTTTGTTTCTCGGGAGTCGCAAAATTTGGGCTAGGTTCTCTGATATTAGAGTTGCGACTGACCCTTGATCCAATAATGCGCGTGCTTGTACTGTTCGACCCTGCAATGAGTGCACTCGGATGCGAGCTGTTGAAAGAAGAATGCCGGTATTAGTTTTCGTTCGCGACGCAGAATTCGAGCTGATTTCAAGTTCTGAATTCGGATTGGTAGCCGACGTCTGATTTGACTGACTCACGCTGGACTGTTCCGGTTTTATCGGAAAATGCAACAGAGTGTGATGTCGCTGTTTACATTCTTTACAGCTTCTTTGACTGTGGCATTGTTCTTTCGCATGCTTCGCGGAAAAACAATTAACGCATCTTCGTTGGGATTTAATTAATTTAAACCGTTCGGATGGCTCAAGCGCCTGAAATGTTTGACATTGATATAACAAGTGGTTCTGTTTACATACAGGACATATAATTGGCGACACGGTAGACGTGTTCGTTGAAATTGTTTTCGGTTTTGATTTAACAGTTACGTTTTCCGGTTTATCAGTTTTTATTGGCGACATTGACTCTAAAGCCCGGACTCGAGACTCCAAAAACTTGTCGAATTCGACATAAGTAGACAATTCTGATGTATCACCGAATTGTAACTCCCACGCCTTTCGGGAGGAACGGTCAAGTTTTTGTGTACCGAGGAAAACAATTACATCGTCCCAATGTTCGACGGGTCGTTTCAAATTTTTCAAACCGTGTATCGAAACGTTTAACTGATCGCGTAAACTGCGGAGCTCTTTCGCAGATTCAGAGGTCACTTGCGGTAACGAAAACAAATTATTTAAATAGGTCGAAAGTAACCGGCGTTTGTTTTCGTATCTATTTTTAACTAACTGCCACGCGACCTCGAAATTTGCATCGGTGGTAGGTAAATGATTAACCGCTTTTTTTGCGTCGCCGGTTAAAGCGGAACAAAGAAAATGCAAACGCTCAACATTTGACAAAGAATTATCATTAATTACTATAGATTGAAACTTATCTCGGAAACTCTCCCATTGTTCGAAGGTTCCATCGAAAGACGGCAGCTGGATTTGAGGCAGCAACGATTGCGAGCGTAGCTTCACTGGTTGAAGATTCCCTTTCTCGGATGCTGTCTCCTGGGTCGAGGATGTCTTATCCAGGATCTCCGACATGTAGTCCAGGGACTCCTGATAGCACTCCTCACATCTCTCGAAATGGTTGTCAACGAAGTACTGAAGAGTTGATCTGGCTTGTAGATCCGCCATGGCGACGATTTTCGCGTCCAGGTCTTGGCACTGTTGGTATGCCTCTTTTAGCATGTTCATCCGGTTCCGGGTGGTAGCTGGAGTCATTTTAGCTTGACCCAGCTTTTTATAATTGGTAAGTGCACGTTCGATCGAGCGCATAACTTGGTTTTGTTTAAACAAAATTTCTTCCAATGTACTCATGATGGTTTCCGTAGGCTGAGCACGTGGTTCACTACTTTAACGGTTTTCACTCCTCGACTCCAATCCGGCTCGAAGGACCATAAAATGTGGGTTGGATTGGATGGTCGGATCGCTGATGCGTCCTTATCCGAAGGACTGGATTTCGAGGCGGTGTGAAAATAACGAAATCCTTTTAATAAAGGAATGGTTTTAATAAAGTAATGATTGTAACTTTATTTGTCACAATGTGCTCCGTTCTTTGGCACGTTGTCCGAACGAAGATGTACAGAATAACTTTAATAAAATCGGTTGGAAGAATTAACTTTTACTAATTTGCGTACTGATATTCGATCGTAATCTCAATTTGTTCTAATCGTCGTTAAACGGTTGAGCGACACGCGTGTCTCCGCGAAACCACCGCATGGTGGGGGCTGCGCATAGCCCTATAATTTTATGTTTGCGCGGTGACGTCACGGCGACTCTTGCGACGCTCTCGATAAGGTGTAACCGAACAATTAGTATGAATAACGTGATGACGCATAGATGATTACATAGATAATAATATCGTGAGACTAATAGGATTGTCACACGATGAATGAATAAGTAAGTATATAATGTAAACATAGGTATCGCTTGAGGATAACATAGGTAAGTAATATAAGGTAAGTATAGTAGCGTTTGAATACATATAAGCGGTATGACATATAGAATAACATAACCTTACTATCTAACTCCAACGTCGTGTCTCGACGTAACACCTCCCCCCCTAGGAAAACAAATTTTTCGCAGGAAAATTTGTTTCAAGGTTCGGCGCGATTTGTGGGAAATAACAGTCTTGGACGCGGAGATCGTTCTTTTCGTGGTCGTGAAGGGACACTTGAGTTTTTTAGGGTGTACACTTCACTGATTGGGTGGACGGGGCATTGTTTTTGGGGACAACACTTGTGTCTTCCTTCCCGTGGTTTCCTGAATCCGCCTCTCGTGAAGATGCGGGTGAAGATTCGTTCCGGGTTGACGCTATTTGGAGTTGCCATGTTGCGTTTGCTGCGCTTTTCCTGGTCTCTCTGGTTCCCGAATGCTGGAAGGCTCTTTTCCTCGTTTGTAGCGTGCCTAAGTATGTGGACGCTGGTCGAGGGTTGCTTGGCCTTCTTTAATTTGTTTGTGTGGACAATTTTAGGTTTGCCCCTGATTAGCAACTTCACGTTGCCAAGAGGAAGAACTTCGATGATCCGATATGGTCCTGTGTATTGATCGTCGAATTTTCCGTGACGTGGTTCTTTTAAAAGTAACACGTAGTCATCCACGGCAAATGTCTGTGGGTTCACACGCCTATCATAGTACTTCTTGGACCTTTCCTTCGCTTGTTGCAGATTTTCACGGGCTTTGGCCGCGGTTTCTGTCAGCTTTTCTTGCAGGTCGACAAGGTAACTATTGTAGGAGTCATCGTCCGTGGCGATGCAGGATGTGTCCGCGGAAGGGACTCGTGCAAGTTTTCCGTATACCAACTCGTGCGGCGTAAAATTTGTGCCTTCGTGCACGCTGGTGTTGTAAGAAAACGTAGCATAGGGCAACAACGTATCCCAGTTGTTACCTCGTATGTATTGTTTCAAGTATTCTGTCAAGACGTGGTGTGACCTCTCCAGTGACCCATTGCTTTGAGGGTGGAAGGCCGTAGTCTTGAACTGCGAAATGCGGAACCTCCTGGCAACTGACCTCATCAGAGAACTCATAAAGTTCGTTCCCTGATCTGTGAGAATCGCCTTTGGTGCTCCGAAACGGCAAATAACTTGTTCGATAAACGCGTCGGCGGTTTCCATGGCGCCGGCGTCTTTGAGTGGAATCGCCAAGGAATATTTTGTCAGCAGGTCCTGTGGAGTGGGCAGTTTCCCTTGCAGCAGGAGATCGGTTGCTCCTTGATCCGCAGGTTGGCCATCGCAGGAGGCGAAACAAACTATATGAGCGTTGCGCATCACCAGCCGATCCCTGATGGATGTGATGGTGCGTCTGTGCTTGCCCTGTACATTTTTGATGGGCTCTGCTTCTTCCATTTCCACGATTTCTTCCGTTGCAGGTGGTGGACACTCTTGCGTACGCCTGGCCTCTTGGGTCAGGTCCACTCGTTCCTTGGAAGTTGACGGTCGCTGCGTTTGAGCGATCGGTGGGAAGTCGATCAAGAGTTCGGACGACGAACCAGAAGATAACGGTAACACGGGTACCGGGTTGCGGGATAATGCGTCCGCATTTAAATTAATTTTTCCTGCCTTGTAGCTTGTCTTATCAATAAAAGGGGGTATTCGATTTCGTATGCGTTGAAAGAACGTTGTCCCCTTTATGTTTATACGCAGTATTCGCTCGGCGATCTTATTATTTACGTTTACAATCTCTGTCTCCAGTGAGTCATTCCACAAAGGTTTATGTGAAACGTCTGGACTCTTATCTTCGGAGAGTTGTAAAATCATGCTAAACAAACCTTTGTGTAATGAGCTGTACATGTTTAACCATTTATCGTGACTAATTTTTCCCTGATTACGCGTAGATTTTACTTTGTTTTGTGACGATGACGACGAAGCGGCGCTAGGACTTGTGCTAGTCTTACCCGTATTTTTAATATTAGCGCGAGTGCAAGAGCATGAGCGGGTCAGAGGCTCGTGTCTAACGGTGCACGAGCATGGGCGGATCAGTGACTCGTGTCTAACGGTGCACGAGCATGAGCGGGTCAGAGACTCGTGTCTAACGTTTTTCCTTGGGCGGATCAAGGTTTTATTTTTAATTTTGTCATCGTCACACGAACGCGGTTCTGGACGGACCAGAGGTTCGTTATCTGCGGAGTCGTTTTTCCTCGAAGCGCTGATGCATCGTACGGTCGATCCGTTTCTTTTGTTTACGCGGTTATCTACGTTCGTGACGCACGAGGTTAGTTCCTGTTGCGGCACGTTATTTGAGATTGATTGGATAGGGATTAGTTTTTCGTTAATAAATGGCATTTCTGTGCCCTTCCATGACACGATTTGTTTGGCATATGAGATTTCAGCGCCTTCGTTTAAAAAGGCAGCCCCCAGGATACCGTCCATCGGTATCGGAAATTCGTTCGATACGACTTGGAAAGTAGAGGCTTTACCGTAAATCGAAATTTCTGTCGAACCCAAGGTGTTCACGAAGCTGTCTGTGATTCCCGATATTTTCAAGGTGTCGGTCGTGTTTACCGTTGTTACGTCTGGTGAGACGTTGGAGCTAGCTAGTAAGTTAGTCAGTAAGACATATTAATCATATTGTATTCTTATCATATTACTCATCTTTACATAGTTATTCATATTATTCTCTATTATTATATTACTCATATTATATACTCACCATAGCGATAGTCCATATCAGATTGGCGCTCGTCCATGACGCATAGCGACAGTCTATAGAAGATTAGCGCTTGTATATAATCTTTAGTTAAATAAGAATATTATTCCCACGCGCAACAATCACTTCTCCGAAGTAATTAAGATTGCCGCTTCGGAATAATCTCTAGCAATTAAGGATGTTAGTATTAAGATTAAGATATTTAGTTTACACGCGATAATCGATAGGCGCTTCCAAGAGAAGAGCTGACTATCGATTCTGGTTAGTCATAAGGATGTTATGACTAACGATTAGATTAAGGTAATCTTAAGACGATAGTATAAGTCACCGCCTTGAGAAACGTTGACAGATATTCATAACAAGATAACTCCTACCTACAGTAACTTCCTTTGTTTAGACTCATTATAAAAGAGCCGTGAGACCAGGACTCGTTGTCATTCGCCGGATCACCTACATCCGCTCCGAATCGTCCCGGCACTACGTTGTCGTCAAGTTCCTTGCGACAACGCAATACCGGGCTTTATTAAAGTCACATTAAATACTTAAGACCTCAGCGGTCCTCAAGACGATTAATATTAAAGACAAGTGTATTCTTATATTATTCCTCTTTATTAATATATATTATATAATTTATAAATATAAATTATAACGTGTTTTATTTCTTCGAATAATTCTTGCAATCGCTCACCGAAACAGTTCGCGAGTATCTTTACGCGAGTGATATTGGAGACCAGTTCCTGATCAACGACAATCATCACGGTATCCCAGGTAGACACGGACGCAAGCACCGTGTGACCTAAAAGATTGCGTATATTTGTACGAAACGGGTGACGTAGTCAGCTGCCACCCTACTAGCAGCAACCGGGACGTCACACAATATTATAACATAATACAATATAACATAATATAATATAACATAATACAGCATATAATATATAATATATAATAGTAAGTAATATAAATGCACCGAATGCATAAATTGCACAAAACGGAGCTAATGATACCACATTAACAAATACACTGCAATTACACTACAATACAATACCTCCGAGCGTAGCACATTAGTACGCGCACTGTCACAGCAATCACATCCGCACGAATAAATACAAAATTTAAATTAGAATATTCAAAATTCAATAATTTCAATAAATTCAATTCAATTAATTAATTAATTCAGTTCAATTGACACTTATCACTTAACACTTCGTATCACATCACATCATAGATGACCGATGATCATGTCAACGTCAACTAAGATAGGAAACCGGGCGAAGTAAAATAAAGAGCGCGACCATAAACCATAAAGAACATAGATACCTAGTGTTCGAATTCCCTAGTCCATACCATAATGATTAACGACCATCAAATTAACCACCAAATCATCAAATTAATCAACTAATTATACAGAATATATAAACGTTCAAAAGCGAAAAGCGGAAATAAAAGCGAAAATACTTCAACAACTTTCAATAAATCACCGCGATGAAAACCAGAAGTAAGGTACCTACGAAAGATAACGATAGCAAAACGCATCGTAATAAGTAAAGCATGCAATACTGCCCGAAGATAAGCCGTAAAGCTATCGCTAGTCGGTAACCAACCGCAGCACCAGAGATACTACCAACCGCAGCACCAGAGATACTACCAACCGCAAATATTCCATCCACCACATAATACTCGGCCGCTCGCTCCGTAACGGTTCCGTAACGGTTATCCGCAGACCAATTATGTGCCGCGTAGCAATTACCTACCGCGCGCCAGTTACCCGGTACACACAGTTATCGACTGCAAAACCATCCATCGTGCAGCCGCGCAATCCTAGGAATCCATACCTACCATCAAACTTATCATCAAACATAAGTCTGATATACAGTACTTTCACGAAGGTATAAAGCACACGAACATCAAATCAAGCTTCCAGACAGATCAAGATGGAGGATAAATCAGTTAGTAAAATCAATACTACGGTTATTTATTATATATAAATATGAATCATACGTTTGTAATAGGGTGGAATGAAATAAATATAAATTACATATAAATTACAAATTACAAACAATAAGGAAAAATAAAATGAAATCAAATGAATCAACCCGAATAAGATCCACAGATTGCGCAGATTGCAGGACACACTGTATTACTACATATCGCGCCGCAGAAAACAGATTATACACAACAACAGAACAACAGAACAACAGAATCAACGGAATTAGGAATCGCCACAGAAAAAAGGGCCGAATAAATAAATAGAATAAAACATTTAACTTAGACAAAATCAACCAGTAAAGTCAAACAACGTCAACAACGCATGCGATCAGGAAAGTCCCGTGAGCCCAATAAAAACAACTCTCGGTCAAATAATATTAGTTAGTAAAATAAAATAATAAATCAATGAAACTAGAATAAATCATGGTAACAGGCAACTAGCAGAAATGAAATATGAAGCAGAAATGAATCAATAAATCAAGAAAAATCGAATCAGATCAATGTATAGCTTTAATCAATCAACATCAAAATGAAGGAATGAATGAATAATAAATGAATCAATGTACGTAAACTGAATGCAGGTAAAACAGCTAAGGATATTCACAAATTGGAAACTACAGAAAGTGTGTAACGCGCATAACCGCATGTAACCAACATAACCGACATACATAGCCGACATAATGTAATGTAATGTAATGAAATGTAATATAATGTAAAATAATAAATACAGCAATTGAGTTATATTCCAACTAAATATAACCGTAGGCCTTATTGGCTCAATCCCCCCTACTTTATAAATTATAGATTATACGGTTATAAGTCATAGTGTTCGCAAATGCGTTGATTTCAACCGTCGCCACACGAACCGCGGCAGCACTCTTCAGCGCGACCGGCAGCCACCTTGGAAGCCGGTCAAGCTGACCAATCACCGAGCTTGACGTCACCGGGAAGAAGCCAATGGCTTTTGCTACGAATAAGCCGGTGGTTCGGCCATTACGGTTTTGTATCGTTACGGTAAACACGTGCAGTACTGATTCCTAAAATTTCTAGTGCAATTAGCTACGCACGCAAATCCGGCCGTGAATAAACAGGCTTGTATGTACTCACGTACAGGGACTTTCCAACAACCAGGCAACTGGGCAGCATGCATCGATTCAGAGAAAAGAAGAGAGATCCATATTGGGGCCTTGCAAGACAACACAATCGGCCAGCGTCGTCGCTCCAAACGACAATAAACAGTCGTTCAAAACGAACGTCTTACCGATTAGGTAAGGATGAAGAAACACTGTGGCTCCTTTCTTTGAGGTAACTCTGCACCATTCTAAGCTGTATTCACTATTCCGAGCTGTAAATGCCGCTTCCAGCGCAGCAGTGCAGAAGAAGAACAAGAAGAAGTAGAAATATCTCGGAATATGTGCGTGACGCCCCTTTCCTTGAGGTAAATCTGCAAATATCTTTGGAAACGGTGTGAGATATGGCAA
>NW_025791243.1:0-20885 GCF_907164935.1 Osmia bicornis bicornis | reverse complement strand
TGTATATTGATCTGTGGGAAAGTATCAGTATATTACATTATATCTATTTTAGATATAGTAACAACGAAACTGATATTATATGTACATTGATCTGTGGGAAGGTATCAGTGTATTACATTATATCTATTGTAGATATTGTAATAACGAAACTGTTATTATATGTACATGGATCTGTGGGTAGGGATCAGTATATTACATTATATCTAATGTAGATACAGTAATAATGAAGTTGTTACCAAAATTACATTGATCTGTGGGATGGCATCAGTATATTACATTATATCTATTGTAGATATAGTAACTCCGAAACTGTTGTTATATGTACATTGATCTGTGGGAAGGTATCAGTATATTACAATGTATCCAATGTAGATATAGTAATAATGATATTGTTATTAAATGTACATTGGTCTGTGGGAATAAATCAGTATATTACATTACATCTGATGTAGATATAGTAATAATGATATTGTCATTAGATGTATATTACATATCTAATATAGATATAGTAATAACGATACTGTTATTGTATGTACATTGATCTGTGGGAAGGAATCAGTATATTGCAGCAGATCTAATGCAGATATAGTAATAAGGATACTGCCATTACATGTACATTGATCGGTGGGAAGGGATCATTATATTACATTATATCTAATGCAGATATAGTAATAACGATACTGTTATTGTATGTACATTGATCTGTGGGAAGGTATCAGTATATTACATTGTATCGAATGTAGATATAGTAATAATGATATTGTTATTAAATGTACATTGGTCTGTGGGAATAAATCAGTATATTACATTACATCTGATGTAGATATAGTAATAATGATATTGTTATTAGATGTATATTACATATCTAATATAGATATAGTAATAACGATACTGTTATTGTATGTACATTGATCTGTGGGAAGGTATCAGTATATTACATTATATCTATTGTAGATATAGTAATAACGAAACTGTTATTCAATGTACATTGGTCTGTGGGAAGGAATCAGTATATAGCAGCAGATCTAATGCAGATATAGTAATAAGGATACTGCCATTATATGTGCATTGATCGGTGGGAATAAATCAGTATATTACATTACATCTGATGTAGATATAGTAATAATGATATTGTTATTAGATGTATATTACATATCTAATGTAGATATAGTAATAACGATACTGTTATTGTATGTACATTGATCTGTGGGAAGGTATCAGTATATTACATTATATCTATTGTAGATATAGTAATAACGAAACTGTTATTCAATGTACATTGATCTGTGGGAAGGAATCAGTATATAGCAGCAGATCTAATGCAGATATAGTAATAAGGTTACTGCCATTATATGTACATTGATCGGTGGGAAGGGATCATTATATTACATTATATCTAATGTAGATTTAGTAATAATGATATTGTTATTAAATGTATATTACATATCTAATGTAGATATAGTAATAACGATACTGTTATTATATGTACATTGATCTGTGGGAAGGTATCAGTATATTACATTGTATCTAATGTAGATATAGTATGATATTGTTATTAAATGTACATTGGTCTGTGGGAATAAATCAGTATAATACATTACATCTGATGTAGATATATTAATAATGATATTGTTATTAAATGTATATTACATATCAAATGGACATATAGTAATGACAATACTGCCATTATATGTACATTGATCGGTGGGAAGGGATCATTATATAACATTATATCTAATGTAAATATAGTAATAATGATATTGTTATTAAATGTACATTGGTCTGTGGGATTAAATCAGTATATTACATTTCATCTGATGTAGATATAGTAATAATGATATTGTTCTTAGATGTATATTACATATCTAATGTAGATATAGTAATAACGATACTGTTATTGTATGTACATTGATCTGTGTGAAGGTATCAGTATATTACATTATATCTATTGTCGATATCGTAATATCGAAACTGTTATTATATGTACATTGATCTGTGGGTAGGGATCAGTATATATCATTATATCTAATGTAGATATAGTGTGACGGCGAGAAGGAAGGTATTTTAAAATAAAACCACACCCGACGGAGTCTGTATGATAACTGCTTTATTTCTCACTGAGTCTTCCTGTCGCACGGTTAGATGATCTCTTTATGCCTACGAGGCATTCGCGGAACGGATGTAAGGAGACACAGGATGGGTATCGTGCTGATTAAGGGAGGGGGCTCCCCCCTCACACTCTCCCATTGTTAGATTCAACCTAGTCCCTTAGGTTGTTTGTCCGAAAATGTAATCTCCTTCGTTCAGGTAGTTTGATTTCAGTAACGACTGGTAAGTCGCGAGAGAATGGTATTGGTAACATTTCATACTGCGCAGTAGAACCTGGTGGTTCAATTTTAGTAGTATTCGTGGTATCATTTTGATTGGAACAGAATATTTGAAGACACAGATTGGGACATCTCGGAAAAAGTTTACAGAATCCGCATTTATATAAAATGTATGTAAGGAGAAGAGTTCCCAGTCCTACTCCGACATAACTCATTATATTCCAAGCATTTTCCATTAGACTAGTTATTCTGCGTGAGCTTTTGATCTGGTATAATTTTGTATCAAAATCATCCAATGTTTGATATGAAGTTTTTATGAAATCGTTTTCAATTTTGATTGGTAGGTGTGGGAGCTCCTTAGACAAAATTTTGCTATCTTCCATCGTAAGATTTAACTCTATGTATTTTATTCGCGTTTCGTACGTATATTCTCGGTCAACCTTTCCAATTTTAATCATACTTCTTGTACTGGTTAATATACAGGATTCGTCAGATTCTACAATATGTGCCTTTCTAATAGTAATGGTCGAATGTTCTTTACAAAGTGTTTGGATCTCAACTCCGCCTCTGGGAATCACAATGAATTTGCCGCTTTCTAATTCAATATAGGTTAATTCTTCACTCATATAATACGTGCCTATTGGGCAAATTTTTAAAATATCTGGTGCCAACTGCAATATTTCTGATTCGCAGTCTTTACTGGAGCTTATCGGGTGACTAGCCGATTTTTGCTTACAAATTCGTAGTTTGTTATATCGTTTACATTTTTCAATTTCCCTTTGGGAGCTGAGAATTATTTGCGAGTTGGTTTCAAGAGCTGTGTCGTGAGGTATGACAGGTATTGTGTATATAATATTATCGCGAGTTGTTGGGATAGGATATAATCGTTTAATTTCCCATTCTTGCTCATCAATCAAAGGAATTTCGAAAACGTATGCTATTTTATGGTTTACTATTGAGATAGTGAAACTACTAATACTGATAAGAATTTGATAATTCTCTTCTTTCAAATCTATTGGATACCTTTTGAATTCTGAATGTTGTAGCGCCTCTAATCCTTGCTCAAATTCCTTTGGTTTTACAATAGATGGATTAACTATTCCGGATCGTCCCAATGTCATTGCGTCCATGAAATTTCTGACGTCATTTTCGATTTCAGTGATTAATACGGATATAGCTATCAATTGCGAGTTCATATAGATATTACGTGAATTATTGTTGATTTTGTCAATTGCACTGTGGTATAACACAAAATTTTCTCGGTGTAAATTAAACATGGTATCGGAATTAGCTTCTTTCAATAAAGTTTTAATTATATGCGTTTGATTTAAAATCGCGTTTGACATCACATTTTGTTGTTCGAACAACTTATCCATATTTTGATTAATGAGCTTCAAATCGTCTTCATCTAACGTGCCGAATAAATCTTTAGATACCGAACCGACAAAATTTAATAATCCACGCTTGTTTCTAATACCTAGGAATATCTTAAGCCTAATATTTTCTTCTTTTACCTTTGATAACTTATGTTCTAACATTAATATTTCCTTAGCTTCTAAACATACATCACTACAAGCTTTTTTAGTAACCTTTAACATGTATTCTACTTCGGATATTCGTAACGTGGGTTCGTTACAATCTGCCATGACGATAAGTTTCCAATGAGTGTGAAACAAGTGCGCTTTACCTTGTTTTTCAATGAAAACCGATGCATCATTTAGCGGGGTGAATTTGATTTCGCCCGTGGTTATGCCAATCCCAGAGATAAGTAATAACAGAATCATCCTGAAATGTAGCATGGTTTTAGTCGATTACCATGAACTCTTTTACTTTTATCATTTTGTAATTGAATTTCGTACGTGGGAGGGGAACAACTAAGGATAGGATACGGCCCAGTCCATTCGGGGTCAAGTTTGTTACGTTTAGTCTCATTGTGCAAGTATACCTTGTCTCCAGTTTTGAATATACTCTGAATCTTTATTATATTTTTATTTTGGTAATCCATATATTTCTGTCTTGCTTTTTCTAAATTAATCTTCGCTCTAACCGTATAGTAATTATATCTGTCTTTCCACAACTTAATCAGATCATCACGTTTTAATGCTGGGGTATTCGCTATTATTGATGGTAGGTTAGCCTTATGTCCAAATGTTAATTCAAAAGGCGTATATCCGGTTGCTTCATGTACCGCTGAGTTATATGCCATACAAATAATGTTAAGATTTTCATCCCACTCATTTCGTTTGTCACGTATCGAAGTTCGTATAAGGTCCAGTACCGTAGCATGTGTTCGCTCTAAGCTTCCGTTAGTTTGCGGGTGAAACGCAGTTGTCCGAATGTGTTTAATTTTGAATGTGTCCTCGAAATTTCTCATTAGTTCACATATAAAATTCGCGCCTTGGTCTGTTAGAATATGTGTTGGGGAACCGAATATATAAATGTAATGTCGCAAAAGTTTTTCGATAATTGTTTCCGCGTTACTTCGTTCCAATGGTATTAAAATCAAATATTTGCTAAAGGTATCTAAGACTGAGAGAATATATTGGTTGCTGCATTTAGTTATCGGTAGTGGTCCGAAAATATCCATAGCTATTCGTTCATTTGTTTCAGTTGGTATGTCGGGAGCTACTGCTAATTCTTTGCCACGTATTCTATTTAATTTTTCTGTTTGACATGTCTCACATTTTTTTATTTTATCCATAACGTCCTGTTCCAATCCCTTCCAATTGGTTTTTTCCTTGATACGTTTTATCATCTTGTTTCTGCCTAAATGTCCCGAGAAGTCTGAGTTGTGCGCTTCATGTAGGATTTGTTCTTTTTGTTTCTCAGTTGGCTCGATAGTCGTGGGGTTCGCGGTAAAAAATATTTCTAGGCTGTGTTGAGTAGTCAAGAATTGTAATATGCTAATTAACGTCTGTTGTTCGATCGGTGTAAACGGTTCGATAAGTCGAATTTTTAGGGGTTTTTGATTTTGAACATGGATATTAACAATATTATTAAGGTGGTCTAACCATTCTACTTTGTCTAGGATTCCTAACTCGGTCCGTGTCAAATTATACCAGTCTCTATTGTCTGCATATGGTTTTTCAACAAGTCTATGTTCTTTAGTATTTTTGTTCAAATAGTTCGAATAACCACTAATCAGTCTATCTTTCGCTGATTCTTTAATTTCGTCTGAGGGGTCATTATCACTGTCACAGCTTACGGTCTCAGTGTCAGTGGTGTTAAATAATCGACTTAGTCCGTCAGCTGCGCTGTTATCTGAACCCTTCTTGTATTCAACTTCGTAGTCGTATTCTTCAAGTCTTAGACGCCATCGTAATAATCGAGATGAAGGATCTTTCACACTGAGTAACCATTTTAATGCCTTGTGGTCTGTCTGTATAATAAACCGTCGACCTAACAGATACTGTCGAAGCCTTTTCGTAGCCCAAACTATGGCCAACAATTCCTTTTCCGTAGTCGTATAATTTCTCTCTGCCGAATTTAGCGTACGTGAAATATAATAACATGGGTTTCCTTCTTGCGAAAGTACAGCACCAAGACCTTCGTTGGATGCGTCAGTTGTTAGTACAAAATTTTTGTTAAAGTCAGGGTATTTCAATACGGGGTGTGTGATTAATTTATGTTTCAAATGTTCGAATGCACTTTGGCACGCGGGTGTCCAATTGAATTCGCTTTCTTTCTTTAAAAGGTCCGTGAGTGGTTTACTAATTTTGGCAAAATTATCTATAAATTTACGATAATATCCGGCGATACCTAAAAACGATCGAACGTCTTTTACCTTGCTCGGGGTACGAAAATTTTTAACCTTTTCTACGCGATCGTAATTTGGTTTTATTCCATCCGAAGTAACGATATGTCCTAAATATTCGAGTTCCGGTCGCAAAAACTCGCACTTGTCCGGCTGTAGTTTCAAATTTGTCTCGCGGAGTCTTTGGAGTACGGCAGCCAGATTTTTATTATGTTCCTCGATAGTCCGTCCGAAAATTATTATATCATCCAAATATATAAAGCAAATTTTACCGTTTAACCCTAACATAGCTCTGTCCATCATGCGCTGGAACGTGGCTGGCGCGTTTTTTAGACCAAATGGCATTCGGTTGTATTGGAAATGTCCATCTGGTGTCGAAAATGCAGTATATTGTTTAGAATCAGGGTGCATAACAATTTGATGAAATCCGGAACTAAGGTCAAGGGCAGTAAAAAATTTAGCTTGTCCAAGATGATCAAGGATATCTTCGATTGAAGGGATCGGATACGCGTCCTGGTCGGTTAATTCATTCAATTTTCGAAAGTCTATCACAACTCGCCACTTTCGCTTGCCTGATGCATCAGCTTTCTTAGGTACCACCCAAAGAGGTGAATTGTATGGACTATCTGATTCTTCGATAATATTTTTATCTAACATTTCCTTCATTTGATTATGAATTTCTTGTTTGTGACATTCCGGGGGTTTATACGATTTCGTATTGATAATTCTCTTTTCTTATAGTATGATCGAATGTTGTGTTAAATCTGTCGAAGGTATCGGTTCGTTTTCCAAAGCAAATACGTCTGAATAACTAAAAATTATTTTTTCAATAGATTCGCGGAGTGCCGGTTCGATACCTTGTAGTCTGATCTTTTCACGAAGTTTTAGAAATCTATCGGAAATATCTGTGTCAACGTCCGTTACTTCAATGTTGTTCAATCGTATCGTCTCGTTTTCGGTATTAATAAAATTTATTTTACGTTCGTTATCATAAAATATACTTTTAGGCGGTATTTCAATTTCGTCAAAGAGTGGCAATCTATATTCGTTTAAACAAAGGGAGCGATTATCAATTGTAAAATCGTATTTCTCGAGATATGGCAATCCTAAAATTCCATCTTCCTTTAATGGGAAACTTTCTGGTGTTATATAAAATTCGTGATATTCGCCTAATGAGTAAAGCGTTACCTTTTGTTTTGAAGTATGTTTGTCGTTGCCCATGTAAAAAGATTTGTCCGTATCAACCCGTTTCGTCTTATCGCAAATAAAATTTTCCTTCACCAGATTTATTCCTGCGCCCGTGTCCAGGAGTAGCTGTCCGCGTTCGCGCATTCCTCCAAGTTGTCCTCGTATGTGTCGGAGTCGTCCTGACACTGTGGAAATTCTTGTTCGCTCGTTTTCTTCGCTTCCTGATTCGATACTTCTATTGCATTCGTTCGAGGTGGTAATTTTCCTTGACTGGTTGAGTAAAAATTTCGTTTCATGAAACATTTGTCAGTCGTATGACCCAGTTTCTGACAATTGTCACATTTTGGCAACGATTTTGAATTTTGTGGATTTTGATTTTGTCGCGTAATACTCTGTCTTGGTGGTGCATTGTTCGTGGCAGTTGGATGTTGTCTGTTTTCAGTGATATACGGCTTTGATCGTGATCGGTCGAAACTGGTTTCTTTTAACCAAACTTCCGTTTCCATGGCGAGTGTTTGCGCTTCCATAAACGTCTTCGGATCTCGTGAAAATACCATTTTGCCAATTTCACCTCTCAAATGTTGCACATATAATGGAATAACCATTTCCTCCTCAATTTTAAGTGCGACCTTTCGCTGTGTCGGATTAGTGTGAGTGTTTTGAATAGCGTAATATAATTCGTTCATTTGTGCGCGGAATCGTGTGTTATAGGATTGAACGGATTCGGTAATACCTTGACGCATACTTTGAAGTTTTTGTCTGCAACTAGATATTGTGACTGGTGGAGCAACATGGGTACGAAGAGCACTGAATAACTCGTCGTACGTGTTAATAGCTAGATGTCTGATGTTTCTTTCTGCTTGGTCTTCAATTTTGGTAGATAGTATCAAATCTAACAGGATTTCTTGATCATTGCACTTACTTCGTATTTTTTTCACTGTCTTAATGAAGTCTTCCACCCCAATGTCATCTCTTCCTCTCAATGGTTTTAAAATTTTAATCAAATCCTTAGGTGCATAAAGCGGCGCACTATGCTCTTGGGCGGAGCGGTGCTCGAGTTCCGTCGGCAAACGTCGAGGTTCTTGTGATTCTCGTCGCGAGATAGATGGTCGAGACGGCGCGGCAGCTGATGACTCGCATGTCACTTGAATTTCATCGTCCGACGGAACCCCGGTCGTATCATCATCGGTTATCATTTTTCCTACTATTTGAGATAAATTATGGATTTCCTCTTCCCGTTTTATTGTACTTTTTTCCAGCGCTGACAGTCTTTCCGTCAGGGTTTGAAAATTTTTGTCAGACATTTCAGTGGATTTTGTTTGTGCTATTGTCACTTGGTCGATTTTACGAGCAAGCGTCTCGATTTGTTGCATTATTATATCAAAATTTTCGGCCATCTCGTCGTCAGGTGAGAATGGGATGATGTGTGTAGGTTCACGATATTATAAAAATAAAAATGATTGCTCACCTCACTGTTTCAGGAAAGCCCGCTTTGAGGTATTTTCCTGGGTTTCCAATTAGATAACCCTTTTCCACAGTGGTGGCGTTAATAAACTCTTCTCTTCGTTGAATCTTGGCTTTAAAATCGGCTCCTGCTTTGAAGATCCACTCCGATTTCTCACAGTCCTTAGATTCGTTATTCTGGCAGGATCGCCAAATGTGACGGCGAGAAGGAAGGTATTTTAAAATAAAACCACACCCGACGGAGTCTGTATGATAACTGCTTTATTTCTCACTGAGTCTTCCTGTCGCACGGTTAGATGATCTCTTTACGCCTACGAGGCATTCGCGGAACGGATGTAAGGAGACACAGGATGGGTATCGTGCTGATTAAGGGAGGGGGCTCCCCCCTCACAATAGTAATAATGATATTGTTACCAAAATTACATTGATCTGTGGGAAGGCAGCAGTATATTACATTATCTCCAATGTCGATATAGTACAAATGATACTGTTATTCAATGTACATTGATCTGTGGGCAGGGATCAGTATATTGCAGGAGATCTAATTCAGATATAGTAATAACGATACTGCCATTATATGTACATTCATCGGTGGGAAGGGATCATTATATTACATTATATCTAATGTAGATATAGTAATAATGATATTATTATTAAATGTATATTACATATCTAATGTAGATATAGTAATTACGATACTGTTATTATATGTACATTGATCTGTGGGAAGGTATCAGTATACTACATTATATCTAATGTAGATATAGTAATAACGATACAGTTATTATATGTACATTGATGTGTGGGATGGTATCAGTATATTACATTATATCTAATGTAGATATAGTAATAACGATACTGTTATTATATGTACATTGATCTGTGGGAAGGTATCAGCATATTACATTGTATCCAATGTAGATATAGTCATAATGATATTGTTATTAAATGTACATTGGTCCGTGGGAATAAATCAGTATATTACATTACATCTGATGTAGGTATATTAATAATGATATTGTTATTAAATATATATTACATATCAAATGGAGATATAGTAATAACGATTCTGCCATTATATGAACATTGATCGGTGGGAAGGGATCATTATATTACATTATATCTAATGTAGATACAGTAATAATGATATTGTTATTAAATGTACATTGGTCTGTGGGATTAACTCAGTATATTACATTTCATCTGATGTAGATATAGTAATAATGATATTGTTATTAAATGTATATTACATATCTAATGTAGATATAGTAATAACGATACTGTTATTCAAGGTACATTGATCTGTGGGAAGGGATCAGTATATTGCAGGAGATCTAATTCAGATATAGTAATAACGATACTGCCATTATATGTACATTCATCGGTGGGAAGGGATCATTATAATACATTATATCTAATGTAGATATAGTAATAATGATATTGTTATTAAATGTACATTGGTCTGTGGGATTAAATCAGTATATTAAATTACATCTGATGTAGATATAGTAATAATGATATTGTTATTAAATGTACATTGGTCTGTGGGATTAAATCAGTATATTAAATTTCATCTGATGTAGATATAGTAATAATGATATTGTTACCAAAATTACATTGATTTGTGGGAAGGGATCAGTATATTACATTATATCCAATGTAGATATGGTATAAATGATACTGTTATTCAATGTACATTGATCTGTGGGAAGGAACCAGTATTTAGCAGTAGATCTAATGTAGAGATAGTAATAACGATAATGTCATTAAGTGTTTATTACGTATCTAATGTAGATATAGTATTGACGATAATGTTACAATCTGTGCATTGATCTGTGGGAAGTGATCAGTATATTACATTATATCTAATGAAGATATAGTAATAATGATATTGTTATTAAATGTACATTGGTCTGTGGGATTAGATCAGTATATAACATTACATCTGATGTAGATATAGTAATAATGATATTGTTATTCATTGTACATTGGTCTGTGGGATTAAATCTGTATATTAAACTTCATCTGATATAGATATAGTAATAATGATCTTGTTATTAAATGTACATTGGTCTGTGGGATTAAATCAGTATATTAAATCACATATGATGTAGATATAGTAATAATGGTATTGTTATTAAATGTACATTGATCTGTGGGATTAAATCAGTATATTACATTACATCTGATGTAGATATAGTAATAATGATATTGTTATTAAATGTATATTACATATCTAATGTAGATATAGTAATAACAATACTGTTATTATATGTACATTGTTCTGTGGGAAGGTATCAGTATATCACATTATATCCAATGTAGATATAGTAATAACGAAACTGTTATTATATGTACATTGATCTGTGGGAAGGTATCAGTATATTACATTATATCCAATGTAGATATAGTAATAACGAAACTGTTATTATATGTACATTGATCTGTGCTAAGGGATCAGTATATTACATTATATCTAATGTAGATATAGTAATAATGATATTGTTACCAAAATTACATTGATCTGTGGGAAGGGATCAGTATATTACATTATATCCAATGTAGATATAGTATAAATGATACTGTTATTCAATCTACATTGATCTGTGGGAAGGAATCAGTATGTTGCAGTAGGTCTAATGTAGATAAAGTAATAACGATGCTGTCATTAAGTGTATATTACGTATCTAATGTAGATATAGTATTGACGATAATGTTACAATCTGTGCATTGATCTGTGGGAAGTGATCAGTATATTACATTATATCTAATGAAGATATAGTAATAATGATATTGTTATTAAATGTACATTGGTCTGTGGGAATAAATCAGTATATTACATTACATCTAATGTAGATATAGTAATAATGATATTGTTATTAAATGTATATTACATATCTAATGTAGATATAGTAATAACGATATTGCCATTATATGTACATTGATTGGTGGGAAGGGATCATTATATTACACTATATCTAATGTAGATATAGTAAGAATAATATTGTTATTAAATGTCCATTGGTCTGTGGGAAGGTATCAATATATTACATTATATCTAATGTAGATATAGTAATAACGATACTGTTATTATATGTACATTTATCCGTTGGAAGGTATCAGTATATTATATTGTATCTAATGTAGATATAGTAATAACGAAACTGTTATTATATGTACATTGATCTGTGGGAAGGGATCAGTATATTACATTATATCCAATGTAGATATGGTATAAATGATACTGTTATTCAATGTACATTGATCTGTGGGAAGGAACCAGTATATTGCAGTAGATCTAATGTAGAGATAGTAATAAGGATAATGTCATTAAGTGTTTATTACGTACCTAATGTCGATATAGTAATGACGATAATGTTACAATCTGTGCATTGATCTGTGGGAAGTGATCAGTATATTAGATTATATCTAATGAAGATATAGTGATAATGATATTGTTATTAAATGTACATTGGTCTGTGGAAATAAATCAGTATATTACATTACATCTGATGTAGATATAGTAATAATGATATTGTTATTAAGTGTATCTTACGTATCTAATGTAGATATAGTAATAACGAAACTGTTATTATATGTACATTGATCTATGAGAAGGGATCAGTATATTACATTATATCTAATGTTGATATAGTAATAATGATATTGTTACCAAAATTACATCGATTTGTGGGAAGGCATCAGTATATTACACCATATCCAATGTAGATATAGTGTAAATGATACTGTTATTCAATGTACATTGATCTGTGGGAAGGAATCAGTATATTACATTATATCTAATGTTGATATAGTAATAATGATATTGTTACCAAAATTACATTGATCTGTGGGAAGGCATCTGTGTATTACATTATGTCCAATGTACATATAGTATAAATGATACTGTTATTCAATGTACATTGATCTGTGGGAAGGAATCAGTATATTGCAGTAGATCTAATGTAGATACAGTAATAACGATACCGTTATTAAGTGTATATTACATATCCAATGTAGATATAGTAATGACGATAATGTTACAATCTGTGCATTGATCTGTGGGAAGTGGTCAGTATATTACATTATATCTAATGAGAATATAGTAATAATGATATTGTTATTAAATGTACATTCGTCTGTGGGATTAAATCAGTATATTACATTACATCTGATGTAGATATAGTAATAATGATATTGTTATTAAATGTACATTGGTCTGTGGGATTAAATCAGTATATTAAATTTCATCTGATGTAGATATAGTAATAATGATATTGTTATTAAATGTATATTACATATCTAATGTAGATATGGTAATAACGATACTGTTATTGTATGTATCTGTGGGAAGATCAATGTACATATAATAACAGTATCGTTATTACTATATCTACATTAGATATGTAATATACATTTAATAACAATATCATCATTACTATATCTACATCAGGTGAAATTTAATATACTGATTTAATTCCACAGACCAATGTACATTTAATGACAATACCATTATTACTATATCTACATCAGATGAAATTTAATATACTGATTTAATCCCACAGACCAATGTACATTTAATAACAATACCATTATTACTATATCTACATCAGATGTAATTTAATATACTGATTTAATCCCACAGATCAATGTACATTTAATAACAATATCATTATTACTATATGTACATTAGATATAATGTAATATAATGATCCCTTCCCACCGATCAATGTACATATAATGGTAGTATCGTTATTACTATATCTGCATTAGATCTCCTGCAATATACTGATCCCTTACCACAGATCAATGTACATTGAATAACAGTATCATTTATACTATATCGACATTGGATAGAATGTAATATACTGATGCCTTCCCACAGATCAATGTAATTTTGGTAACAACATCATTATTACTATATCTACATTAGATATAATGTAATATACTGATCCCTACCCACAGATCAATGTACATATAATAGCAGTTTCGTTATTACTATATCTACAATAGATATAATGTAATATACTGATACCTTCCCACAGATCAATGTACATATTATAACAGTATCGTTATTACTATATCTACATTAGATATGTAATATACATTTAATAACAATATCATTATTACTATATCTACATCAGATGAAATTTAATATACTGATTTATTCCCACAGACCACTGTACATTTAATAACAATATCATTATCACTATATCTACATTGGATACAATGTAATACACTGATACCTTCCCACAGATCAATGTACGAATAATAACAGTTTCGTTGTTACTATATCTACATTAGATATGTAATATACATTTAATAACAATATCATTATTACTATATCTACATCAGATGTAATGTAATATACTGATTTATTCCCACAGACCAATGTACATTTAATAACAATATCATTATTACTATATCTACATCAGATGAAATTTAATATACTGATTTATTCCCACAGACCACTGTACATTTAATAACAATATCATTATTACTATATCTACATTGGATACAATGTAATACACTGATACCTTCCCACAGATCAATGTACGTATAATAACAGCTTCGTTGTTACTATATCTACATTAGATATGTAATATACATTTAATAACAATATCATTATTACTATATCTACATCAGATGAAATTTAATATACTGATTTAATCCCACAGACCAATGTGCATTTAATAACCATATCATTATTACTATATCTACATCAGATGTAATTTAATATACTGATTTAATCCCACAGATCAATGTACATATAATAACAGTTTCGTTATTACTATATCTACATTAGATATAATGTAATATACTGATACCTTCCCACAGAACAATGTACATATAATAACAGTATCGTTATTACTATATCTACATTAGATATGTAATATACATTTAATAACAATATCATGATTACTATATCTACATCAGATGAAATTTAATATGCTGATTTATACCCACGGACCAATGTACATTTAATAACAATATCATTATTACTATATCTACATTGGATACAATGTAATATACTGATACCTTCCCACAGATCAATGTACATATAGTAACAGTATCGTTATTACTATATCTACATTAGATATGTAATATACATTTAATAACAATATCGTTATTACTATATCTACATTGGATACAATGTAATACAATGATCCCTCCCACCGATGAATGTACATATAACGGCAGTATCGTTATTACTATATCTACATTTGATATGTAATATACATTTAATAACAATATCATTATTAATATATCTACATCAGATGTAATGTAATATACTGATTTATTCCCACAGATCAATGTACATTTAATAACAATATCATTATTACTATATCTACATCAGATGAAATGTAATATACTGACTTAATCCCACAGACCAATGTTTTTTTTTTTTTTTTTTTTTTTTTTTTTAGTAGAGATGGGGAAATGCATTACGCACCGTCTGGGTCGAACTTCCCCAGGTGTGCGGGACTCCCCTGCTGTGCTGCAGGTATACCCGCTAAAACCCCACCTCCATGCTTCTGGACACCCCGCCCGGAACCGCTTTCGCATTACTTCGGGCAGGAGCCTTTATGCCTGCGCCATCATGGCGCCATCGTGCCGCGCTGCTCCAGCGCCTCCTCCTCCCTTTTTTTCTCTCGGAGTATGGCCTCCACGAATGTTGCTACTTTCGTCCAAGAGTCGTTGTCCTCCATCATCCGCCCTACAACATTGTCCGGCGAGATTCGGCCTATTGCCTCTTCCAGGCATTGCCTGTGTGTTCTCCACCTCTCACACTCAAAGAAAGTGTGGTACGCGTCGTCTTTGTGGCAGGCGCAATGGGCGCAACCAGGGGCCGGCACTTTATTCATCCGGTGTAAATAGGCCCGGAATAGCCCGTGGCCTGTCAGAAACTGGGTGAGGTAATAATTTACCTCACCCTGTTTACGACTTGTCCACTCCTCCACGCGCGGAATGAGACGAGCCGTCCAGCGTCCCCGGGATTCATTCTCCCACCGTTGTTGCCACTCTCGCATCGTGCGCGTTCTGGCCTCTTCCTTGGCCCTGCTGGGGCCAAGTGCTTGCCTCCGCTGGTGGATGGATCGTCGCTCCTGGACAAGGAGGTCGATGGGGATTACCCCAGCAACCACCATGATCGCGGGTCCGGAAACCGTGCGATAGGAGGCCGCCACGCGAAGTGCTGCTCTCCGCTGCACTGCGCCCATGCGATGACGGTACTTCTCGTACCGCATCGCATCAGCCCACACCTCGGCGCCGTAAAGCAGTATGGCTTCAGCGGTGCGCATCAGCAGACACCGTTTAGAGGGGAGCGGCCCTCTAAGATTAGCCATCAGCCGGCTGAGCAACGTCATCACCGCTGCTGCCTTGTCTGCTGCTTTGTTGATCTGGTCCCAGAAGGTAAGCTTCCGGTCAAGCAACACCCCTAGGTATTTAACAGCCGCCTTGGTGTGCACCGTCGTGCTCCCAACCTGCATCGGGCGCAGGGTGGAGATACGCTTCTTGGTCAGGAACACGATCTCCGTCTTTGCTTCTGCAAGCTCCAATCCACGATCCCGCATCCAAGAGCGTACGCGACGCATCACCTGATCGAGCCGCACTTGGGCCTGTTCTTCGTCACGAGCAATTATCATGACCGCTATGTCGTCCGCATACCCGATCAGGCGGCAGCCCTCCGGTAACTCCAAACTTAGGATGTCGTCGTAGAAGATATTCCAGATGTCTGGGCCCAGTATGGAGCCCTGAGCAGCCCCTGCTGTAAGTTCCATTATTCTCAGGCCATCCGTGGTGTCGTACTGGATGAAACGGTCCTTCAGGTAATCTCGCATCATCCGATACAGGTACTCAGGGAGCCTGAATTTCCGCTTCATTACGTCGAGCGCAGTGCTCCACTTCACCGAGTTGAAGGCGTTCCGCACATCAAGGGTGACCAGCAGACAAACGGGGCGTGAAAAATGGTTTCCCTGCTCCGTACTTCTGGCAATATCCACAGCCTCCTGGATAGCATCCACTGTCGATTTTCCTCGGCGAAAGCCGTACTGGCGTGGATGTAAATCGCCAGCCGCCGAAATGGCGGCATGGAGGCGTGGTCGTAGCAGCTTTTCCAGGAGCTTGCCGGCTGTGTCCAGCATGCACAGTGGTCGGTACGATGTTGGATTGTCTGCTGGTCCCTTGCCCTTGCTTATAAGTACAAGCCTCCCGACCTTCCAGCGGGAGTAGAAAACTCCCGCCTTCAGGCAGGAGTTGTACATATTGAGCAAGAGCTGCGGACACCCTCTGGCTACGGCTTTTAGCACCTCTGCTGGGAGCCCATCTGGTCCTGGAGCCTTACCGCTCTTCAGGCTCCGTGCCGCGTTCTGGAGCTCTAGCTCTGAAAACAGCGGTACTTCTAGGGGTTCTGTGGACAATGGTGACTCTGTCCGTCTCGGATGCGCGGGGAATAGTGCGCCGACGATGCGGTCAGCCGTCACTGCGTCCATCGGAGCACTGGGCTTGAAGGCCCCGAGTTTCCGCATGACTACCTTGTACCCTAGTCCCCATGGATCCCTGTTGAGGTCTTCTCTCAGCTTCTCCCAGCAGAGGTGCTGGCTCAACTTGATGGCCCGTTGGAGCTCCTTTTTGGCCGCCTTATGCTGGGCGGCCAGCAAGGGTGCGTCGTCGAGGTTGCGTTTGCGTGCCCTTTGAGCGCGCCGCCTGAGCTTCAGGCATTTCCGTCTGAGCTCTGCAATCTCGTCCGTCCACCAGTACACCGGGCGACGACCATTTGGCCGCTTTTTCCTCGGCACTGCCTCCTCACATGCCTGGTGGATGGTTTGCATCGTCCTTGATGCGATCATCTCGGCTTGGTAACGAGCCGGAAGGTCATGTGAGATGCCATCCAGCGAACGCTGGTCCCGCCTTAGGGCTGAAGATAACGCCTCGGGGTTTAACTTCGCCACGTTCCATCTAGGCGTTACGCTGCGCGTTGGGTACGGGACTGGCTGTTCATTACGAACGCGAAACGTGATGTACTGGTGATCGCTGGCTGTGTAGTCTTCGATCACCTGCCAGTCCTGAATGCGCCTCGCCAGGCCTTCCGTCGCGAATGAGACATCGATAATTGTCCCCCGATTTCCTGGTCTCCTAAAGGTAGGCGACGAGCCAGTGTTCAGAACTAGGAGTCCAAGGCGGGACACCATGTCCATAACTCGCCGCCCCCTGGAATCGGGTCGGGTCTCACCCCATTCAATGGCTTTGGCATTGAAATCTCCAGCCACTACTAGCTCTCCCTCTATTTCCCGGACAGTGTCCTCCAGCCCATCGAGCTTGGTCTGGAAGTCGTTGATGCATTCATTGGGGGTGAGGTAGCAGCTGACATACGTCACGCCTCCGCTCCTCGCCCATACAAATCCCGCGCCGGCTCCCTGTGACTCGATAGGGAAGCGACGCGTGTCCGGGACCCAGATGGCCGCAGTACCAAGATTATCCGAGCACCAACCTGGCGCCCCCTGTCTCGATACGGTTCACTGATAAGGGCTACATCAGCGTTCTTTTCGAGACAGATCTGCGCCAGGAGATCCTGGGCCAGCCTGCTACGGTGCAAATTGCCCTGTAAGACCCTAGCCATTTTGACGCGTGGCTTTAGCTAAGGTGGCCCGGAACGCCCCACAGCTCGACGAACCCGCCACGTGGTTGCGTTTTGTAGGGTCGGTATCCGTGCCTGTGCAGAGGTAGCACATGGGAGTGGCCTTGCAGACCGTGGCCTTATGTCCTTCTGTGCCGCATTTGAAGCACAGGCCGCTGCGGTCGGGCCCACAGCAGTTCCGGCTTTCGTGGCCAAAGCCGAGACATTTGAAGCACCGGTTGACCTCAAATCGGCGCCTCACCCTGCAGCTAACCCAGCCCACACTAATATGGCCCACCCCCACTACCTGCGTGGCGGCTGCCTCCTCGACGGTCACAATGGCCATTCGGATCTCCGCCTTGTTGGGTCTGGTAAGCCTCACGCTCAGTAGGCCGTTATAACCTGGTAGGCGGGTGCGAACGGCCTCTTCCACTTCCTCGGCTGTGGCACAGGCATCGAGGTCCTTGATCTCAATGCTGGCCTTGGGCGTTAGCTCTCTAACGGTACCGCCTTCGCCGATTGCCTTTTTGAGGGCCTCTGAGAAATACTTTCGACCGTTCGATGAAGTCTGCTTGGACAGTTCCACCAGCACCTCGCCGGTTCTGGCTCGGCGGATAGAGCGCACGACGGCCCCGCAATCCTGGGGGTTCACTCCTTTCCGGATTGCACCAAGGACCTCGGCATAACTCTTCCCGTCTGCCGGTTTTAGTGCTATTGCCTCCGTCCTCATGTGCTTCCTCCTAGGGTTGCGCTTCTTACCTTCGACCAGTGCCATTTCAGCCCCATCCGGGTGTGTTTTTTTGGCAGCTACTTCCTGCTTCTTCGCCCTCTTCTTTCGGACAGTTGTCCAGGCTGGCGTCGTCGTTGGGGCCGCCGCTTCCTCGGTCCTCTTCTTGAGATTGAAATCCGCCTCAGCGGGACTAGTAGCGGCCCTCTTTGTACCACCGGGTGCTGGTGGGATAACAGGAGCCATGGATCTGCCCTTTGTGAGTGTTGCTGCGTGGCGCTTCTTCATAGCGTCTGCTAAGCAGCGCTGGGCAGCGAGGCGCGCGTTGCGCGACTCCTCCAGGCCCTCAATCATGTTCTCCAGCTTAGGGAGACCGCTCTTAACATCCTTGCTGATATTCGGCTGCTTCTTTAGTGCAGCCAACATAGTTCGGACTAAGGATCGCATTTCTGCCAGTCGTTTTGACACTGCCTCCTCGGCGTCTTCGATTGCGGCACGCGAGGCCTCAGACTCGCTCCTTTTCGTAACACCAATTGTACCAGGGGCGGCAGAAGACCCACTGGTGGCTACTGGTACCACGAATGTCGCGGTGGTGTTTTCGCTGCCACCGTCCGTCGTGTTCTTCACGGTTCTTGAAATTGGGTTATCCATTAAGTACGTCTTGTTACTCCAGAGTACCGGGCCGTCTCCGAACGCGGTTGCCTCAGGGTCTGGGGGGGTGATCACGACCGCAGCTACCCCCATGACTGCGGCCGCTTGTGGCATAGGGGTGGGAATGTTACATCCACCCCATACCGAGCACCTTCACCCGTCATCGGTTTCCCGGTACCCCCTTTGGGTGCGGCGCGTTGACGCCGGGAGCCACCAGGACACGCGCGCTACGCGGATCATCCACACATCCCTTGCGGGCAGTGTCACCGTGCCCGCTACGCATCCTGGCCCATTCAGACAAAAGCCGGCCGCCCCTCACATGGGGAAACAGACGCCGACCAGAACGCCGCCCGATTCGGGAACAGACGTGTTCTGGATTTCTGGTTCCAGTTTTGGTCCGCGGTCGGTATTTTATTTCCCGACTACCCTGCATATCTGCCGAGCATTCCCCTATCCGCCACCCGGGGACGCGTCCGATGGGGGACGGAAAACCCCGCACGGACACAGACCAATGTACATTTAATAACAATATCATTATTAATATATCTACATTGGATACAATGTAATATTTCGATGCCTTCCCACAGATCAATGTAATTTTGGTAACAACATCATTATTACTATATCTACATTAGATATAATGTAATATACTGATCCCTACCCACAGATCAATGTAAATATAATAACAGTTTCGTTATTACTATATCTACATCAGATATAATGTAATATACTGATCCCTACCCACACATCAATGTACATATAATAACAGTTTGGTTACTACTATATCTACAATAGATATAATGTAATATACTGATACCTTCCCACAGATCAATGTACATATAATAACAGTATCGTTATTACTATATCTACATTAGATATGTAATGTAGATTTAATAACAATATCATTATTACTATATCTACATCAGATGAAATTTAATATACTGATTGATTCCCACAGACCACTGTACATTTAATAACAATATCATTATTACTATATCTACATTGGATACAATGTAATACACTGATACCTTCCCACAGATCAATGTACGTATAATAACAGCTTCGTTGTTACTATATCTACATTAGATATGTAATATACATTTAATAACAATATCATTATTACTATATCTACATCAGATGAAATTTAATATACTGATT